>NC_142753.1:9348557-9533557 GCF_051943395.1 Hippocampus bargibanti | reverse complement strand
TTTATTCATCATTTATTCATCAATTTATTTATCATTTATTTAACATTTATTTATCATTAATTTATCATTAATTTATCGCATATTTTTCTTATGTATTTATCTAGTTAGTCAGTTAGTTGGTTAGTTAGTTAGTTAGTTTTTAAGTTAGTGCTAACATAGTCTGCCATTGGACATGTTTATTCCAGACTTCATTTGTTTACTGAATCATTTCATCTCTGTCAAGGAAGTAGCTTCATTAGTTTTTGTTTGTTTTGGAGTTCAAACGGCAATTTTATGGGTCACAGCAAAAGAAAGAAAGCAAGCCTGACCAAAAATGTACTCAAAACAGACGTATCCTTTCTAAAAGTATCACGTTTAGCCCAAAGTGAACTACATTATAAGGTTGATCACGATTTCTTTCAAGAGGATGCAGTATTAGCGAACTAGCTGGTTATTTTTCCGATGTATTCCGTCGCTCACCCTCTTGTTGTGCTCATGTGTGCAGGCTGCTCGGGGTTTGCAGTAATTACTGCGGTGAGCAAGGGAGTTGTCTTTTCCACGGCAGATGGCTCAGCACCATGCCGGATCAGGTAACCGTGACAACCACCTCTTTCCTCACACTTAACATTGCTATAATGACTCTTCACACGGGCCGAATGTCATTATATAATCTGTGGAGGGGGATGGAATGAGAATTATGTAAATGAGGGAACGAGGGGGAAATCATTTTAGTTTGTCCCAATATTTTTGGGCAAGGCTGTAAATAAGTGTGTCGACCCAAGACGACATGGACACGCTTCTATGACAACGCCATTTGATCCCACAGTTACGTTGTTTGTTTAGCTATGAAAAAAACTGAAAATGGAATCTGCTCACATTCAATGACAAAAACAAAAAAAACAAGTTAGAGGGGCACAACAAAAAAAAGTGCGATTCTTCTGCAGTACCAGAGGGAGGCAGTGAAACACTTCAGTGCGGCAGGTATTGTTCGTTTGTGAGGAGGTCTGTGCAATCATTCGCATGTCACAGTATCCGAGTATTCACCTGTTAAATTGCTTAATGAACCGAGCAAGTCATGCAGAATTTCATTTTCATATTTATTTCTCACTTTGGGATTTCACTTCAATGGTTTCACTTCGCGTTATTGCCTGGTGGCTTATTATTGGCATGTCCATTGGCTATTACTGTTAAACCATTAAATATTTGGGCTGTGAGGACTGTTCTTTTTGTTTGTTTGTTTATTTGTTCTCACACACACACACTTTATTGGATATACCAGACGCGAACAAAGCTATAAGCTAAGTTTTGAAAGAAAACACGAAGCTGTAGCATCCATTTCGCAGCTCTCCGAGAGCAACACACCGGATTCGAATCATGAGGATGATTCGAATCATGGTTCTCCAGCTGCTTGGGGGCTGGCTGATGAGCACCTGAATAGGGTGTGTTGATACTAGGAGTGCTGGAAAATAGGCAAGACAATGGCTCCTGCGGGCCAGGAGCTGGCTTTATGTGCCTTAATGTCAGGGAAATTGATACAATTCCATTATTTTTTGGACCAATGCGGGTTCGTGTCGATGGTGGTGATGTTTTCACGGCAGTGAGTCCTTTACGACTCATTGAGGCGAGTGCAGTTCTCTATTCCGACCGCGAGAGGACAGACATACTGAAGAGGTAGATACATGACCGCACAGAAGAAGAAACATGATTCACTGCGTGACGTCACCCCCGAAAAAAAAAAAACGTTTTATCGTAGTTTGGGGAAAAAAAAATGTATTTTATGGGTACAATATAAACTGTAAGTGTCTTTAGATACCCGGGACTATATTGTTCGAAGTATAAGTCGACCAACGAGTCCTGCAAATGCACTCGAGTTTCTTATGTGTTCGTTTACAATAAGCTAATCTGCTAATGCTAACGGCCAACAATATGGGGAATGAGCCAGTTCGCCCTGACCATTTCACGAATGTTCTCAAATACATTCTAAAACGACTCAATACAGATTCATGCTTTACTGGTTGATAAATTGAGTATTAAAGGTCATAGCTTATGTAAGTGAAGGAATGTAAAACGGAACTCATTTTATAATAAACGTTATTGATTTAAAAGGTTGAGTTCTTGTTCCATTGAAATGTGTCCAACTAAGGAATCCAATTTTATCTTACTGGACAGGAATGTGTTTGGACAGTAAAATAAACAATGAACACAGATAGTATTATTTAATCTAAGCCACTTTAATGGTTTTTTTTTAAGAACACTAAATATTGTCTGTGTGAAGTGTTCTAAGACAGGCGTCCTAACTGTACGCCTAAATATACTGTATATATATATATATATATATATATATATATATATATATATATATATATATATATATATATAGCAGCCGACTTCTGGACTGCAACGCAGTGGGATAACGTGCGAATCGACCTTGATAAAGACCCAAGGTAGCCTGGTGCTGTTTGTCCTCCACTTTTGGCCTAAAGGGAGGTTGCAATTCTTGGGTTATTTCGTTACGTTTATTTGCTGGGAAAAATACCTCATTAAAAAAAAATCATAAGGTTGGCGTTCATTACGGTCAGGTAAAAGTGTGCCAACAATTAAAACATTTTGTCTTTAATGTCCACTCCATTTAAGTCAATAACATTTGTGATCTGATCTGGGTTTTTTGAAAGTTGTGTCTCTTGAGTGAAAACATCAGTCTTTCTGTCTCCTTTAAGCTTGCATCTAATCCACCAGTCATCTGAATCCCACGTCTCACCGACACTAAGGATGAAAGAGCATCTCACAGGAGCCGAGGCGCCTGTATGCGTGATCAGGAGGGAAGGGAGAAGGCCTTAGCGCCAAATGTCAGTGCTTTTCCTGTGAAGCAAGCCTCATCAAAGGAGGATTAGTGTCGGCCTGATGACTTCACCGGACGAGCAAGTTGTGATAGGGTAAGCTCATGCACGACAAAAACTTTGAGTCATGCAGCCTTTTATGTACGCCGAGACCCGCGACCCGAATGTACACAGCGTTATCAAGCTCACAAATAGTTATGTTAAATAGTCTGCGCTTGATAGGCTTCACCTCTGTTATTGTGTAGCGTTATGACTCACTCAAAGCAGTTTGCGGAGAATATTTAATTCAGATCCAATGGCTGCGATGGGTCTCATATTTAAGCAACATTAAGATGTCTGAAAGCAAGTTGCATCCGGAAATTCAATTCATAAGTAGAATATGCACATATTGTATTTTTTTTTCATATTAGCATATGTTTTATTTTATTGTATTTTTTTCCCTCTTTGTAACTTGATTTATGTTTTGATTAGATTGTATTGTTCAATCCATCTGAGAATCCACTGACAGTATTGATATTTTAAATCATATTTCTGCCTGCATACAAATGAAATCCAGAAAGTGTCTCTGAAAGGATTCATTCTGAAACGGTTTTTATTGATCAGCAGGATTTATTTTCTCTGTTTCCCCACCCTCCCTCCCTCGTGATATGCTGGCCTCTGTAAATTAGCTCCTGTCATGATCGATCAGTTTGAAAGTGAACGTTGGCGACTCAGTTTGCCGGCGAACAACAATCGATATAGCACATTCCTCACGGACGTACGCAACGTAGAAAGTCGACAGGTAAGGATCTCCCATTTAATCCGCAGCCCCTCTTTATTAGAAAGGTCGCAGATGACGAAGCGGTCATATCAAGAACTTCCTACAACTGAGCTTTGAGCCTTTTGAACTCTCGACTACTTCTTGATCGGATTCTCCTGAGGGATAAAAAGACACACTACGGAGAGAATGAAAGTCTCCTTTTCACCAGTGGATCAAATACGTCATAGTGAAATGTGCACGTCAACTACAAACTAAATGTTGAAAGCAAACGCAAAACTGTAGCATCCGTTGACGAAAAGAGGTTGTGTCACATCACCTGTCCCACGTACTGTAAATCCGCTTCAATTCCAAGCCGCGATAGTACCACATACGCATTGGCGCACTGTGCTGACGCTCCTTTCTTCTCACTGATTGATACCACATACTCGTAGATTGGAATTGTTTGCAAAGAACATCTTGGCTTACTTGTACAAATCCACAAAAGAAAAGAAAATCTTTGGAATCAATGACGACCAACAAATACTCAGTTTGGATATATGAGATCCCCCTGTTTCACAATCCGAGTATATCATTTTCACACAATCCGTAAAGCCTCTGCATCATTTGGTGGAATAATTCAATCACAAATTCACTTTGATGCCACTTTGTCACACTTTGTCGCATCATTAAACCGAGATTGGCCTTAGATAACCTCGATTGTCTGCCAGCGAGAGCACCTTGTTGATGACAAAGGTATCGTCGATCCAGTTCCATTGTTGCATCTGCGGCGGTGACATTTAAAACGTGCGCGATAAAGCCCCCCGTCTTAGCATTTTTAAAATGGAAATGAGATGTTTACAACTGTTTGGATGCGCATTGTCCTCCCCTTGAACCTATCGTGGGGGGTTTCCATCAGTGCAAATGAAGCTCTTTATGAAATACAGTAAAGTCTCGTTATATCGATATTCAAGGGAGTCCGAAAAAATATCGCTATAACCGGGACTATCGATATATCCCACCCTGTTTGCATGTAATTTTCTCAGTGCGTGCATAGAAATAGTATCGATATAACCGGGACTATCGATATATCCGATATCGATATAACGAGACTTTACTGTATTGCGTCTTTTCATGTTTTTCTACCTGTGTCATATTTATGTTTTTTTCAAACGTCCCCCAAAATACAATACAATACCTCGGTTTACGAACCACTTGGCTTACGAACTTTTCCGTTTCCGAACGTTACATTTATGAAAATTTTACCTTGGCATACAAACTATTTTTCGGGATACACACGGAGCTGCCACAATGAGTTAGTGTCGTTCGCGAACGAGCGCGTTCTAACAACAAAATGGCAGCTGACTGATTTTATTCCTCTATTCCCCGCCCTCAGTCGTCGGTTAACGCCACAGTCTCTATTCATTATTTTGAATGTATTTCGACTTCCGACCGTTTCGACTTACGACCGTTTGGTCGGAACGGAACTCGATCGTAAGTCAGATGTTACCCGTATATATACATACATACATAAAATTTGGGAAAAAGATTGTCGATTTACTGTCATGCCGTCATAAGGCCCTCTTTTCACCAACAGAAGAAGCTAATAAACTCACAGGAGCAATAATTCAATCATCCTTCTACATACCAAATTTTCTTTCCTCTTGAGGACATTTTGAAACTCATCTACGGAGGAATGTTCAAGAATTCTTGGCGGTATTGACAAGCTGTGATATTTCACGTCGAGTCAAATTAAAAATCCATAAATACTTTGCTTGCAATCGTGCGCACGCTTGTCATCAGCTCAATTACATTCTGCTTCGTCAAGAGCGGAAGACAACGACTTGAACGAAATGTGGCGTACTGCGAATTCATATTGTTCTCATTTCTTGCCTTGTCGGGTTTCTAAATGAAGAGTGATGCTTCTATTTGTTTTGAAATGCGCCGTTTGCAGAAAAAAAACAGTTCGCTTCGTTCAATACTAACACAAGCGGTTCAGCTCCTCCCAAATCTTCCACGGAACTAAATACATACAGTGATACCGTGGCTTACGAACTTAATTGGTTCCCAGACAGAGTGTGTAAGGTGAAAAGTGTGTATCCCAAAAATGAATTTCCCATAGGAAACCATTAAAATGAGAATAATCCATTCCCAGGTCCCCATAAAAAAATAGTAGAAAAAAAAATCTACTTTGTAATTTTCTAAGCCTTAAAACTACACAAAATATACATTTTTTTTATGTATAATAAATGCGCTATGGTATTATAATTAAAGAAATAAACTACTGTATAATAAAGTCGTTTTATTTACCTTTGTGATGGTCGTTGATGGCTTGATGGAATGGAGTGGCCGGTTTCATCAGCATTAAACACTTGATGGGGAATGTAACCTTCTTTCACCATCCTGAGTAATGATCCCTTGTAGGTGCTTTCTCTGTGATAATTTTATCTAGTTCCTCATCAATTGTGTTCTGTTTAGCTGGGTTGATAGACTTTTGCATCAAGTGTACAGATGGCTTGTGCGGGTTGTTTGTGGAGCCTGATTGATGGGATATTTTAACCTTGCAGTCTACACTCTGTCTTTGAAACTCTCTTACTGTCGTCTGCCTGTCTCTTTAATGTTTAAACCACCTACCCTCGCTGCTGCGCTCTTAACCAATCATGTGGCTTTAACCGAAGCCTGGGGGCGGGGAATAGAGGAAAAAAACAGTCGGCTGCCTTTTTGTTGTTAGAACGGGCTCGTTCGCGAACGACACATCACTCATTGAGTCAGCTCTGTGTACGAAAAAGTCCGTATGCCAAGGTAAAAATTTTCGTAAGTGTAACGTTCGTAAACCGAAAAGTTTGTAAACCAAGGTGTTCGTAAACCGAGTTATCACTGTAGTTCCATCCGTGGACAGTCTGATTGGCAAAGATATTATCTAAAATCCTTACGAAAATATTGTCAGGCATGACCATAAATTAATTTCTTTAATTTAAAAATATGAACTTTCCCTGCAACACTCAATATGTTCCCGGCATCGTAAATAAGGCAATTAACAAAAGCGTTTATTGGCATGCACGACACAAAAACAATGACTTGCCAACCGGGGTCTTGTCAAAACTCTCCCTCTCTCGTTCTATCCCTCTCACCTCGACGCCTCACTTGATCCTTTTACCGTCGCTCTCCCAGCGGCCTTCGTCCCCGCGGGCTTCCCGAAAATCCTCCACGCTTGTTACAAACTGTCAGACGAGCTGTTCACAGCTCTCGCTGCACTCATGCTGCTTGGTCAACCCAGATTGGCATGCGCGCCGTGTCCTCTGGACTGACCTGCCTCCCTCTGTTAGACACCAACTATTCCCACCACCCCCACCCAAACCCCCTATTAAAATTCTTGTGCCAGATCCCCAATGAGGAAAGTGTAGCAGGGTCAGCCTGTCTCGGTGGCCTCTCTCCAACCCGCCTGGCTAATGAAGAAGATGCCTGCTGGGTTCATTATTAACCCCCCCGTCCCCCGCTAATAACAGAAACAGCGAGATTAGTGATGGCAAAACAGAAGGTATCGGACACGGGGGCGTGCAACCCTGACAAGGTGAGATACATTTTTTAGCCCAAAGTTAAATATTTTTAACATTGAGGATAGTGTTTTGACACCCCCTTCCGCCAAAATAAAATCCCAATACAGATTTCTTCTGTTTCCGAAAATTAGGATTCAATACTTGCTTGTCCACACATGCTCGTATTGCATTTCACTGAATAACTATTAATTGTCAAATACGCTAATCAACCGACTCAGGCAAAAAAAAACAAGTCATATATATATATATATATATATATATATATATATATATATATATATATATATATATATATATATATATATATATATATACAGTAAAGTCTCGTTATATCGATATCCAACCAAATGTTCCATTCCAACCAAACGGTCGTAAGTCAAAATGGTCACAAGTCGAAATCCATTCAAAATATTGAATAGAGACTCAGAGGCTAAATGACTCGCAAACTCCCTCATCTGGTGCCATCACGCAGTCGATTGCTGTGCGAGAGTGAGATGTTGGATGGCTGGCCAAAATTGTCAGAACACGTTGCCGCTTCCTGCTAGTGCGTTGCAGTGCCAGGTGTAGAATTAAAATTTCAAAAATGGAGGTCGTGGTCGTAAGTCGAGCTGGTCATAAGTTGGATGTTACCTGTATATGATAATAATTCACGTGATCGCATTTTAAAATGAGTTTAGTCTTTTTTGCCAACGGATCATAACAATCCCAATGAGTGTAATTGTTGTGCGGGGTATGCATTGTTTTTGTTGAATCTAAGTCTCGAATTGATGGCTCATCACCGCACCGAGAGTAACCGGCTCGTTTCGTTTTTAGTAGCGTAGCCGCATGATATACAGTACAGTCTGTGTGGAGTGGGGTGGGGGGGATCAGATAAACAAACCATAAATGCCCCCGGCTTCTGCTGCCCTCTGAGATTATAGCTGCTACAATGATTAATTTTAACAACCCGAGTTAATTGTCTCCACGACTTTTAGTTAACAGCAACTATGATGTAGCCATGGGTGCGTTTCTCGTTTGTAATGAAAGTATAATCAACAGCGTATTTAGCGCTAGCGCTTTTCTTCCTCCCTGAGATTTGTAGAGTGCATTGGAAGGGGAACGGGGGGGAGGGGTGGTGTCAGCCGGATGGGAGTCTGGGAATTAAAAATGCCACGATGCTGCCTACGCGGCTGTCTAGAAGAAAAAGAGCACGGAAAAAGTGGCGATTTATATTGCATCTGGCTTCAAATCAAATCTGTCCTATGCGTTTTGTTCCGCGGCGACGTTTCGCCGTACGCCGCTTGAAAGCGCCGTGTCATATTTCACCCTCACGGGAGGCATCCGGTGAAGCCTCAGCGTTTTTGTCTCTGTTATGATGGATAAAGACATTGTTCTCCCCCTTCCTTTCGACTTCTACTAAAACTGCCAACCCCCTCTATCTTTCCTCTCTGCTATGCCTCTAAGGCGAACCCGGCAGTTCTCATGTAGGATGCATCTCGGCCTTGATCAATGGATGTGATTTGACTTCAATCTTCAGCTGCTCTCGCTAACCGCCGCCCGGAGATGACGCTTCCCCATGAGTGTCCGAACTAAAGCACTCTATTTTATCTATGCCCCCCACCCTCATACGAATAGAGGAGGTGTAAAATAGAGAGGCGAAGATCCTCCATACATGTGCTACGTGTACAGTCAAGCTAACCGTAGCAACGTTCAACACTTGACGAAAACAATTCCCGGTGCAGTATTTTGCAATCGTGCATTTTTTCAGCTTTCGGATAGCATCTCTTATTCATCTTCCGAGCAGCCATAGTCATTTTTTTTTTGCATTTTCTCGAATAGTCATTTAATTGTGTCACATTGCCATTTTGCTGGTCACATTGTAATATGTAAACACGCACTTTAGACTGTAATACGTATACATTGGATTGGATTGAATTCGCTTTTATTAGCCTCGCAATGGAGAAATTCACATTTCACAGCAGCAATGTGTGAAAAGTAAGAGAAATGGAAGAAGTAGAAAAACAAAATACAGAAGCTACTGTAAAGGCGCCATCTTGAAGTCAAAAGAACAAACAACAAAAAAAACTGAATAAATACTATGACAACACCAAGACACAGACAGTCATTCAATCTCAAGCACTTTCTGCAAACTCTTTGTTGCATGAAGCAGTTCTAGATGAAAGAAGAGAGAATCTAAACCTCATTTTCACCAGTGGATCAGGGACATCGTGCTGAAATGTGCACGTCTGCTTCAAGCTAATTGTTGAAAGCAAACACGAAGCTATAGCATCCACTGTCGAATAATAGATTGTCCCACGTAAATCCGTTTCAATTCCAAGCCGTGACTATTCCACAACAACAAAAAACAAAATAACAAATAATGTGACACAACACAGTAACGCAATCTTAATCACTTTCTGCACCCCCTTTGTTGTATGAAGCAGTTTTAGATGAATAAGGAGAGGATTATAGCGTCCTTTTCACCAGTGGATCGGGGACGTCATGGTGAAAAGTGCTTGTCGGCTAAGTTAAATATTGAAAGTAAACGTGTAGCTTGAAAGCAAACATGTAGCTGTAGCATCCATTGACCAAAAAAAGACTGTTTCACATCTCCTGTCCCACGTAAATCCGCTTCAATTCCAAGCCGCGACCGTTCCACATACACATTGGTGATTTGTGTGCCCAATTAATGCGGCATGCTAATTGCCATGCCTTCAAGGACTACCCACATCCATTTGCATTTGAATAATAAAACCCAAGCAAAAAAAAAAATATGGTCACAGAGAACACCGGCAAGTGTCATCTACCTGAAGGTTAATGAATTATCCATCCATCCATTTTTTCCCCCCCGATACCGCTTGTCCTTGTTCCGCTTGCGCGAGGCAAGATATGCCCCGAATCACATTACATTTGCGTATGGTAATCAACTAATTGTAAAAAAGCTTCCCGACAGAGGGAATAGTTTCTTTCTCACAGTCTGTGTAGGCACAGAACTGCCAGGGAAGCTAGACTTGGCAAGAAGCCAGCATTCCAAGTTGAAAGCACGACGATACTGAATGTTTAAGCAATTTAAGAGCGTTATTCTGTGATAAAGAAATGTAGTTTTCACGCCGGCGTAATGTGTGACGGTGCATCTTGTGACTTTACTGCTTCCACCGCCTTACCCTGAAGTCACTTTATTATAAAGGCGGCCTATTTTTAGTGAGTGTTGTGAGAGGAAAGTGCTTGCGCTGTCAGGCCCAGGGACTTCTGGCTGCCTAAGTAGATTCTAATTCAAATTCAGTTTGCAAGAAGAGTCATTGATTTTGCTCTTCTAACTTTTTTTACTAGACGGTCTCCCTTTTAGCATTTTTTTTAAATCAAATACAGTACTTCCTACTAATGGATGAAAAATATATTTTTTCAAGTATCCAGCTGTCGCCGTTATAAGTTTAGCGGGAATGTTATCAGGAACATTGTTCAATAAGTATAAAAAGATAAGGACTATAAACGCAACCAAACATTGTGAGGAAAGGAGCACATACAGTAAATTATCCCACATAAACGCAACACCCAGCTTGCTCCTGGGTGTGAATTCCATTTATCTTTTATCATTGACTAAATCAGGGGTGTCAAAGTCATTTTTTGCCGCGGGCCACATTGTAGTTATGGTTTCCTCTGGAGGGCCGTCATGAATTTGGGGAACCCATTAGAATGTTTAAATCCCTTCAAATATTACATATAGAGCACACAGCAAATTAATGAATAACTCGTTTTCAAATCTGAAGTCAAGAATAATGACTTTCATTGTGGTTGACATCCAAAAATATGAAATTTTGGCTCAGATTTTAGCACTCATCATGGAATTTAACAAGTTTGATTTGCTTTCGCGGGCCGAAAAAAATGATGTGGCGGGCCGGATTTGGCCCGCGGGCCTTGACTTTGACACCTGTGGACTAAATTGTCAGTATGATCATGATAGGAAAGCCACTAAGGCAGGAATCCACATATTAGGAAAATAAA
Organism: Hippocampus bargibanti; assembly: GCF_051943395.1. Classification (NCBI taxonomy): domain Eukaryota; kingdom Metazoa; phylum Chordata; class Actinopteri; order Syngnathiformes; family Syngnathidae; genus Hippocampus; species Hippocampus bargibanti. Next base: position 9,522,467 of record NC_142753.1, on the reverse strand, counting down.
ACATATTACAGTTTGTTTTTATAGTACAGGTAACATCCAACTTATGACCAAGTCCCGTTCCGACCAAACGGTCGTAAGTCGAAATGGTCGTAAGTCGAAATCCATTCAAAATGTTGAATACAGACTCGGAGGCTAAATGACACGCAAACTCCTCCCCCCCTCTGGTGCCATCACACGACATGAGATGGTGGCTTCCTGGCCAAAATTGTCCTTCGCGTTACCGGCCTGCTAGCGCGATGCGGTGCCAGGCGTAGAATTATTTATTTTTTTAAATAGGGTCTGGAGGTCATGGTCGTAAGTCGAGCTGGTCGTGAATCGGATGTTACCTGTATTTTATAAACGATGTGCTCTTTTATTACGCGTGTGTACAGTAAAATAGTTTAAAAGTACTTTTAAAAAGTTGTTTTCGAGACGTGGAACAAATTAAGTTTGTAATATTGATTATAAAGGTAAGTGCTGATTCGGTTTTCAAACAAATTGGTTTTCAAACAAGTTTCTGGACCAGATTATTGTTGAAAACTGAAATATCACTGTACTAATTATGTGTCATGATAAATTTGTCTTTTGTCATCAGATAATAATAATAATCATCATCATCATAATATTTATATTATATTGGACAATACATTATCAATTATAAGCGCATTTCAAAACTCTCAAGGTCATTTTACAGGATATTTTTGTCTGTCAGATGTCATCAAATTTCTCCCAATTGCCATTCGTGTGTACAAAGGGTGCAGGGCAGACCGAATTTTGGCGTTTTCACACTCATTCAGCCTGCGCCGTTGAGGGTGTGAGCACGCCCGACTTCATTTGCAACCAATCGGCGCATCTCTTGTCTTTATCATCGGCGCATGACAGGTGCATAGTTGTTGAAATGGCAGAATAGTTATTACAATAAATTATTATGTCACAGTACACTCGCATACTTCAGTAATTGAATCCAATGGGCTCCATTCACAGCCATCCAACACGGCGATGCTGGTGCACTTAGCATCACTTCTCAAGGGCGTAATTAGTAGGATGCTTGCGCGTTGTTTGTTTTCAGCCACGAGTAAAGTCTGTGGATCCTGATAATAGGCTTGGCTGGTAAAGTGGAGTCGATTGGACCTGCCTTCATCCTTGGAGTCCTTATACTACTTGTCAACAATGTTGTTTTTATTTATTTATTTTTGAAGCCTCATGCGGCTATTTGAGCTATGGTCACCGGCAGCTACAAGGGCCTTTATACTGTACTAGAGTATGTTTTATTTATTTTTTGAAGAACACTTTGCCTCTCAAGACACACACACAAACAAAAAAAAACAAGTCCACTAATTTCGGATGCCTTTTTAATGAGCACTCGGGAGCCGGGCAAACGAATAATTGAATTGATGCATATCTGAAATTGAAAGCACGGCGGGGAAAAAGCGGACTTCAAAAGTGGAGAGACGTTGCAAATCTTTGCGTGACGTTATCTTGGCGAGCGTTTCAAGAAGGGATTCTCAAAACCTTTCACGCCAAGTAATAACTCACCAATGTGCCGCGCACTCCAAGTGGCGCCATTAAAATGTAGTAGGTGCGTTCGGTAAAAAAATAAAAATGAGGCATGGCTTTTATTTTGAAAGTCTGTGTTAGAACTAGTTATATACACATCCTAATAACATCCTATGTTATTTCATTTCTACGTATTTTTATCAGTTAGTAAGTCCATATATGTATATAGTTTAGTTATTTGTATATGTTAGTTAGCATACATGTAATTAGCTCAGTTAAAACCTTAAAGGACAACCGACATCTCCGGACAAGTTGTGTCCATAATTTGTAAAATCGCTTCAAATGACTTCTACTGAGCGTATTTTGCAAAGATTCACCACATATAGCTATATTTTACGTTTTAAGACTCGCACTGAATATTTCGGAAGTCTTGTTTTCGAGTTGATGACGATGCCTGGATGTCTGGAACGCCCCTAACCGAGAAAGCGACACACAATGCATTTTGGGTACTTTGTTTGGTCTGAAAACTTCGTGTTGATCCGTGTTGATGGCGAAATTAGAAGGAAAACGCATAAATAACACGATGGTGAATCGTTGTGTGTTGCACCAAGACTACTATTTGATAGTAGTTGACGCAAATTCCCAGCAGACAAATCAGGCCATTCGCAACGGCGCCATCTTGTGCATTTTCCGGGATGCTACATTGGAGTCCAGACGCCTCAAAATGACACGGAAGGACTTCTTTAATCGAATCCAAACATTTACGCTTTCCTCTTCAGAACTATTTGAATCGTATTCATAACCGGATGAGTAACAAGAAAGCATCTTCTCCGAATCTGAAGCCATTGTTTTGAATCTAGAGCAAGGCAGAGACGTCTTGGCGTGACGTCACAAACAAGGGGGCGGGACCTTCTGAAACTCGCCATCACGAGGTCATTTTGAAGTACTTTTGGGACACTTTAACTCATTTTTATTGGTGTTTTGCATTTGACTAAAAATTGCGTGTTTACGTGCCGCCATCTTGGGGAAAAACCAAAACAAAAACGAAATAATTTAAATAAAAATAGTAAATCGATCAGTTTTGCATGTTTTTGCTACATGCAAATGATGCTTTGTCATCTTGAGCCACGTTGTGACTGAAACACCTTTCCTGTAAAGAATACAATACAACATTCATATCCAGAACTAAAATGGCTGCCAAAAACACCGCTCTGTACCTTCTACCATTTTTCTAGTGTAGAACTCCCAAGGGCACCATATTGCTGATTCTTCTTCTTCGTCTTCTTTTTTCTTTAACCAAATGATGTATTAAGGTACAAGCGACAAAGAGATGAACGCACTGCTCTTTTCAGTCGTACTGAAATATTTCATATAAATAAAAAAAAATGTAAGTGGCAGTGCTTTGCTCTTGCAGTCCAGTCCTTTTAACATGTTGAGGGTATCGCTGTCTTGCTTTCTCCAGGGGCTAAAAGCTGCTGCTCTCCATGTGTCAGCATTCAAGAAAGAAGATGCAACGTGTTCACGACTCTAAATGAGGATCGGGTGTGTCACCGTAGGTGCAAAGTGAGTTGGATCGCCGTCTTCTGTACTGTTGTCTTCTGTATCGCAAAAAAAAACAAAAACAATAAAAACACGCGCTTCACCGTGACTCACTTGACGGGTTTGAAGAATGTGAAGTGAAATACAGTAGTGTAGTGTGCCAGAACAGGAACTGAGGCCATGGTCAGGATATAAATAAATCACAGGCGGCTGTCATTAACTTTATGGTACTTTGCGGAAGCAACATTTTATTAGCGAGCTTAAAAGCATGCCTTTATATATTCGTTACATTGTTAACATACAATTTTAGCGAAATAATTTCAACCTGCACAGTTAACTCATTCACTGCCAGACAATGTGCTAAAATGTGTCCACTCCACTGCCAGGGTTTTTGTCATTGTCACTCGAATTCCAGGACCCACAGAATATTGAGTTTTAGGACGACATAACCATTCAATACAGTGTTTGAAACCTTAGTCTGTCTTCTTTCATCAGAAAAAAAAGAGTTAATATCTAAATTATATGGGTCTGGAGTTATATGAGCTTGAAATGAGGGCGGCTGTCCAAAGTACTGCAATACATATTGGTTTCTGTAGCGCTTTAACAACAGCTGAAGCAGGAACAAAGCTCTAATATGTAAACAAGGGAAATGCTGCCCCCTTGTGGAAAAGAACAATGACATTCTTTGTATCAATTCTGAGGCCATGGTCAGCGCTTTATCGGCACCCAAGCATGAAAAAAAAAACCAACCCAAACTAATTCGGGAATGGTGCTCGACGTCATATTTTCAATTGCCGAAAAAATTTGTGAATGGCAGTGAATGAGTTAAAATCGTGCTTTTATATATATGTTTAAATTTGTACACATCTAATTTTAGCCACATAATTTTAACCTGCACAGTTAACTCGATGTGCCAAGGTTTTTGTCATTTTCACTCAAATTGCAGGACCCACAGAATATTGAGTTTTAGGACTACATAAACATTCAATACAAAGTTAGAAGCCTTAGACTCTCTTCTTTCATCAGAAAAAAGTCAATTCCTAAATTATATGGATCTGGAGTTATCTGAGCTTGAAATGGTGACAGATGTACAAAATACAATATAATAGATTCCTGCTGATTTATATAGCACTTAACAACAGAAGCTGTAACAAAGCGCTAACATGGACAAAAGGCAAATTCTGTCACAATCCGCTTAAAATCTTAAATCATCAAAGTTCAGTTCACATTCGGCGATTGGTTTTCCTCTTAGGGCTGTTGTCGTCATTTGTCTCCAACCGAGATGTTTTATAGCTACTTGTTCTCGATAATTGCACGAAGCTAGACACCCCCATGGCTTCCGTAAAACTAGTTAGTCGATAATTGTGTCTCAACTATGTCATAAAAATGACGACCCAGCGGTTTAGTTAAAGGCCTGATTTTTATGATGGCCTCACAGTATAAGGTACATCATAAGCATTCTAGCAACTTTCCCATTTATGGGAAGCGAAATGGTGTCTTCATCTTGAAAATTTCCATTTGAGCCTGGAGGACTTTATTGAATTAAAGAAAAAAACTGATGTAATTTGATTTTGAACACCGTACTGGGAGGAAAATGAACTTTTATCAAGAAATGTTATTTGAGCAGTGAGCTCCAACTTTGTTTATCCTCCAGTCTTTAGTTTTAATTTCCAGACTCCACGGGGCTCCGGCACTGAAGACTGAAGAGACATTTCAATCCAAACAAAAGATTTAAGCACGACTGTCTTTTTTTTTCATTTCTCATTAGTTGGGGTGTGCTTTTCGGATATTCCATATAAATATCTTTTCTCTGCTTGACTTTAAAAATGGAAGCGATCACGGCAGAGATAACGTTCAGCATTACTTTCAACGCGTTAATATTGTCAAATTATAGTAGTTATTGTCTGAGGCTGTGAATGGACGGTGACATTTTTTTTAGTCCCTTAAAAAATATTAAATAACTCTTATCGCTCCACCTTATACTCGCCATATGGACCATTGTGTTGGTTGTTTTAAGAGCGCAGTGTTCAAAACAGCAATTGAAACTGCCGTGGCATTTGTCATCCGTGCAGCTTCAAGAGGGATTGAAGGGTCTGGGACAAAGAAACGCTGATAGAGTGAGGCCGGCTGAAACCGTGTCAGGGTCAGAGAAGTGGCTCTTTCAAAAGCATACATCCTGGGAGTACAAAAAAAAATGGGTGACAACCTGTCTTTGAAAAAAAAAGAGAGGAAGCAAGAGAAATTGGTTTTGGACTCAGTCCAGTGACATAGAGTATCCCTAATCCACCACCAGGTTCTAACAGCTTGGTTCAATGAAACAAACCAGCGACTCCCCTTAGACATTTAAAGGACAACGGACATCATTTTTTTTGTTTCCTAACTGACATCAGAAAAACGTTTTATAGCATCTAAAATACCCAAAACACACAGGCTGATATTTTTAGTCAAATGCAAAACACAAATAAAAATGAGTTAAAGTGCCCCAAAACTACTTCAAAATGACCTCGGAAATGGCGAGTTTCAGAAGGTCCCGTCCACTTGTTCGTTACATCACGCTAGGACGTCTTGCCTTGCTCTAGAATCAAAACAATGGCTTCAGATTCTGAGAAGATGCTTTCTTGTTACTCATCCAGTTATGAATATGATTCAAACAGTTCTGAAGAGGAAAGCATAAATGTTTGCAATCGCTTAATGAACTCCTCCCGTATCAATTCGAGCCGTCAACTCCAATGTCGCGTCCCACAAGATGCCGTCCAAGCTCCGTTGGAAATGGGAAATGGATTTGTCTGCTGGGAATTTGTGTCAACTAGTATCAAATAGTAGTCTTGGAGCAACACACAACGATTCACCATCGTGTTATTTATGTTTTTTTCTTCTAATTTCGCCATCAACACAGATCAACATGAAGATTTCAGACCAAACAAAGTACCCAAAATGCATTGTGTGTCGCTTTCTCGGTCAGGGGTGCTCCAGACGTGACGTCACGTCACGCATCGTCATCAACTCGAAAACAAGACTTCCTGAATATTCAGCGCGAGTCTTAAAACGTAAAATATAGCTACATGCAGTGGAATCTTTGTAAACAGTAGAAGTCATTTGATTTAAAGTGATTTTACAAATTATGGACACAACTTGTCCGAGGCACAGAGGCATCATTTTCATTTGGATACCAAACTGTTAGTGACCCAAAGTACCCATCATACCACGGTTATGCTTTGCTCATACGTTTGGCGATGTGGAAGTCGAGGATGAGGATGTAGGGGGTGACAATTGGCAAAGCAGAGAGACTAGTTGAGAGGCCATTTCACGCAACGCAGCTTCCGGGATGTCTTTCGTTAGGGATGCCAGGGAAAGGCTGCATCTCTTTCATAGCTGGCCAAACCAAGCAGCCGAGCATTAAAAGCCCCCTCCAAGACAATATCCCCCCCCCAATTGATGCCATGTGGGATGGCTTTCCTGTTCCCTGAGTCGAAGCCCGTCAACCTGAAACCCTTCTTACAAACCATCGCGGCACAAAAGTACTTTGGCACATTTGTTGAAGAATCACACATTTGGCCTTGTTTTATCGTATTTCCCCATTCGCTGTTGTGTCGAGGATGCCAAAAGAATAATTACGAGGAGGCGCAATGCAAAGTAGACTCTGTAGACCGTTCGTCATTAGCTTCGGGAATTCCGCAGGTAAAGCCAAATACTGCAAAGTCTCGTTATATCGATATCCAAGGGAGTCCGAAAAAATATCGATATAACCGGGACTATCGATATATCCGACCCTGTTTGCATGTAATTTTCTCCGTGCGTGCATAGAAATAGTATCGATATAACCGGGACTATCGATATATCCGATATCGATATAACCAGACTTTACTGTACTGCAAAGTATTCAAAATTGAAGGGGTGGGGGGGTGGTTCAGCAAACACTGCAGCAGCAAAAGTATGACATGAAATTCATGTGTCAAACAATATATAATGTATATGCAGTATTTGAATTACCATTCAAATATTGTTAGTTGCCATGCGAGTATAAGAAGGGAACTGCCAAAATTAGCTGACTGTAAATCAAAACACATATAAATAGAAGAATTGATACAAATAATGTCATGATTCAAGCAGTCGTTACCTTTTTCCCTTTTCTTCCCTTTTTATTTGTGTATATTTTGTGTGTGTGTGTGTTTGTTTTTTCTGTGTTGGTGTATTTATGTGTTTGTGTGAGTGTCCGTGTATTCACGTGTTTGTGTAAATGTGTCTTCATGTGTTTATTTGTTTGTTTGTGTGTTTATTTATTTGTATGTTTGTTTGTTTGTGTCTATATTTATGTATGTGTTTGTGTATTTGTTTGTTTGTGTATTTGTATTTGTGTGTTGTTTGTTTGTGTGTTTATTTGTATGTTTGTGTATTTGTGTCTATTTATTTGTATGTTTGTGTCTTTGTTTGTGTATTTGTTTGGTCGTGTATTTGCGTTTGTATTTGTGTCTTGATTTGTTTGTATTTGTGTGTTTATTTCTTTGAATTTGTGTTTGTGTGTCTGTGTGTGCATTTGCGTGTTTATTTATTTGTATGTTTGTTTGTTTGTGTCTATTTATTTGTGTGTTTGTGTATTTGTATGTTTGTGTCTTTGTTTGTGTATTTGTTTGTTCGTGTATATGCGTTTGTATTTGTGTGTTGCTTTGTTTATTTATTTGTATGTTTGTGTATTTGTGTCTATCTATTTGTGTGTTTGTGTATTTGTATGTGTCTTTGTTTGTTCGTGTATTTGCATTTGTATTTGTGTGTTTATTTATTAGTATGTTTGTGTATTTGTGTCTATATTTGTATGTTTGTGTCTTATTTGTTCGTGTATTTGCGTTTGTATTTGTGTCTTGAATTGTTTGAGTGTTTATTTATTTGAATGTGTATTTGTGTTTGTCTGTTTATTTGTTTGTGAGTTGGTTTTTGCGTTTTATTTATTTGTGTTTATTCATTCTTTTTTTTTCACACATGTACTCTGCACTAGCGTGCATCCCGACATTTATATTCCAAAAAATCCATCCTCCTCCCGTCTATCGAAATAAACAAAAACCTGAAAGCATTTTGTTTTGTTTTTGGAGGGGGGGGGGGCTTGCGTTGCCCTTCCCTTTTTATTTTTCGACTGTAATGAAGAAAAAGAGACTGGTTGGATTTCCAGCACGCCACTGAGGCAATATTGCTTTCATCACTCTTTCAGAGCCAACCATTAGGAATTACCTCTGAGAGAGAATAAAAAAAAATAATTGTCATACTTGCCACACCCTCAAACCCGCTCATTTATCCTATGCAACCAAAATGCTAAGGAAAAGAGCAGCATGGTCACATTTTCATCCAATTTCCTTTCGACTAAACCGTTTAAACCCAAAAGCAAGATCATTTTGAATTCTTTAACTTTTGCCTAAAATGCCACTGAACATTGCATTAAATGGCCCGAGTGGCCGTAACACTTGAAGAAACGCCCTAATCGTTTGAGAAGTCAGGGAAATAACATTTTGTTGAATGTAACATTTAGCGCGTAACATAAACTCCTATTTGCTAAATCAGAATTTTGTGTTTTCGCAAATGTAATAACAACATGAATTCAGTTATATCATTTAATGAATCATTTTTACTCTTCGGAAAAATTACAATGTAGCTTCTAACCTACATTGTTATATACAAATTCTCAGTTTCTTTAAATGTATTTAAATTTGCATTTCCTTACTTACTGCTCTTTCATCTTCGGAGACAAACCTAATGATTATATTTTACTTGATGCCCAGTGGCTGTCTTCTTTATTTTCCTCCCTCCAGTTTAATCAATTTTCTTTCAGTTGTCGTTTTTGCATCGACAATGCCCCTACTAAACAAATTGAGACGCACACCGTTTCGGATGGCTTCCCTTTTCACCATCCGTGAAATTAATAGGCTGTTCTTCAATTCATTTGATTTGTCTTTATTGCTTTAATCTGCTTTGCTAATATTTGGGCGTGATTGAAACAAAGCGTGAGGGAAATGTAGACGTTTTATCAACCGTGCTTCCTTTCATCACAGTTTAAAAGGCAGAAATAAATGTGGGTGTTTCATTCATTCATTCATTCATTCATTCATTCATTCATTCTGGCACGTTTCCGTTTGCGATCAATGGGTGACACTGTAGCCCCCCGCCTGCAGCTAAACGGGTGTTGGTCGTTTTAACCAGTGGCAGTTAAAAGGACCCCCAGCATAACCATTCAGCGTGGGGTCATTGTTTCACCTCATGTTTTACTCATGGTTTTGTTTGCTACTTTGGACTTTTCTGTTCTGACGACTTTGTTGTTTGATATTTTGTTCCTGCTGACTTTATTTCATACAATTAGTCAAATGCACCCTGTTCCTCCCTCCTGCCTGCATTTTTTTTGGGTCCAACACCACCACTTAGCATATCGTGACCATTCATCCATCCATCCATCATCCATCCATCCACTCAACTTATTTATTTATTTATCTATTTATTTATTTATTTAATCTCTCAGTCGTACAACAGTGGTCCATTGATTTAAAGGTTTCTTCAGCTGTCATCTGTACTTCTGTGAAGGTGTCGGACGTTTCACTTCTCATCCAAGAGGCCTCGTCAGCAAACTAAAATTTGCTGGTAGTTTTGGCCCTATATATAAATATATCCCAACAGTCCAGAGGTGGCAGTGCCAGACCTATCAAAGCAGAGGTCTGTCACTATATTTATATATAGGGCCAAAACTACCAGCAAATTTTAGTTCGCTGACGAAGCCTCTTGGATGAGAAGCGAAACGTCTTCAAAGAAGTACAGATTATGGCTGAAGAAACCATTTATTTTTTTGTATTTTTTTGTATATATTCATGTACAGTAAAGTCTCGTTATATCGATATTCAAGGGAGTCCGAAAAAATATCGATATAACCGGGAGTATCAATATATCCGACCCTGTTTGCATGTAATTTTCTCCGTGCGTGCATAGAAATAGTATCGATATAACCGGGACTATCGATATATCCGATATCGATATAACGAGACTTTACTGTATATATATTATTTATGTCACCAAAAGACTGCTGTTGATGTGTCGGATTTTCATCCTTGGTTGGGTCTTTTTGTTAGAAAAAAAGACTTTTTCGACCATTTGCAGCGTGATCGTCACAAGGTTTTCAATGTCACTTATCTATGCATCCTGAAAACTCTCCACGACAGGCATCAGAGTATATTTTGCTAATTTTCTTTGTAAACATGGCATCATTCTAGTTGGAAAACTTAATATGTTGCGATAAATCTCGAGGTTATTTGTTGACTTGGTAAAGTATTTCTCAATTTACAATGGGCTCTCAAATTGGCGTACTGTCTATAATTGCCCCCACTTTTGAAGAACAATCGGGACTCATTTATTTCCACAATCTCATTTCTTTCCCTTGAAGTTTTCTTACAATATCATGGATCCTGCAAGAAGATTCTCAAAAGTCTAAAGATTTCTCCTCCAGACTGTGGAAGTAAACAAAGTCATAATTCAACCCTTCAGTTGTTCGCTTCTACAGGCTCTTTACCCATGCGAGTCGCGTTGAACAAAACAAGAAATGCCCGTAATTTATACCCAAACTGACGTGCTTTAAATGGATAACAGCCTGCGTAGCATATTTATCAAGCATACTTAGATGCATTGGCCTATCAAAAAGAAGAAAAAAAAATGCACAGCATAAAGTTGGATCATTTACTCAGCATGTGACTGGTCCCCATCAGCTTGTAGAGGCGAGTTAAAAGAAAGAGAAAGGAAAAGAACATGTGGAGCACTGATCAAAAAGCTTTGCCTCTGGCGACTTTGTAATTACAATGGAAAGCAGATAGATTTCCATATTTAATACAGTACTGTAGATGACGATTGCTCAAGGGGGGGTCAAGAATACAAAATGGCAGCAGGAAAAGTCATATAGAAGTCACCGCCGTAAAAAAAATGATAAAATGTGTGATCCATCGATGGAGAAGTGGTCCATCGATGAAAAGGTTTCTTCAGCCGTCATCTGTACTTCTTTTAAGGTGTCGGACGTTTCGCTTCTCATCCGAGGAGCTTCATCAGCGAACTAAAATTTGCTGCTAGCCTCGGCCCTGTATATACAGTACATCCCTAATGTCCAGAGGTGGCGGTGCCACACCTCTGCTTTGATAGGTCCCTTGCTTTAAGGTTGAGGGGAGCAGAGGACTATTCCCTGAGGCTACTCTGAATACTTCTTTTGTCTGACTGATTGTGGTGAATGACTGGCTCTGATTGCCCCATTCGCCCTGGCATATATATCCCTACTGTGCAGAGGTGGTGGTGCCAGACTTCTGCTTTGATAGGTCCCTGCTATACGATTGGGGGAGCAGAGGACTATTCCCTGAGGCTACACTGATTACTTCTTTTGTTATGACTGATTATGGTCTATGACTGGCTCTGATAGCCCCATTCGCCCTGGTATCACCTCATCAGCATGACTAGCCTACGTGGCAACGATGTAAGAATTTTGTTGTAAGCACGATCCAAATTGAACCTCAAATCACCATGGCGGTTTTGCTGTTTTATACAAATAGCTTTTTTTAATCGCCTTTCAAAGAATCGATTTTCTTTCGCGAAGATTTTAACCTCACTGTTGTCAAATGAGTGGTGACTAGCTTTTAGGTGCATATGTACTGCAGATTGAAGCCCACTAGCTTTATACCTGCGATGTTGATAGTCTTTTTTGAGCATTTGTTTAGTCTTTAAATAAGTTTCCGTTCATCCAAACGCTCCATATAGCTTTGAAAATCGAAAACAGCGCTGTGTTTCTGACTGGATCGTTGTCAAACGGCGAATTTTGTCATCTCCCAAGCCTCCCGGCGACCCCCAAGTTTTGCTTTATTAGAACTGATTAGTCTTCATAGACTCTCCCCGTCCCCCGTGATCGTAATCTCTGTCCTTTTATGATAAACGACGTCGTTGTCTTTTCCTCTTTTAAAAAAAAGCGTCTAATTCATTTCTCCCAACGAGTCCATCTGTATTCTAGACCAGCTGCAAAACATTTATCTAGTCTCTACGGAGCTGCTGGGGAATGTTTCACAATCAAGCAAACTTCCCCTTTGGGTAATCTGGCTCATGTTTTTATTTTCTTCTCTCATAAATAACAAAAGATACAAGTAAAATAAGACGCTGCGTTGATTATAACAACTCTGAACTCTGTTCACTTCAACATTCCGTTTTTGAACTTGTATGAATTCAATACTTTGGACGATGTGAGGCTTGTAGCTCTCTTTGATAACTGTACTCATTCATTGCCATTCCGGAATTTATTCGGGAATTAAAAATATGACATGGAGCGCCATTCCCGAATTTGTTCGGATTTAGTTTTTTCTTGTCGGGGGGTGCGAATCAAGCTGAGGTCAGACCTCTGGCAATGTTTTTCCCTTCCACCATGGGCAGCATTTGCCTTTTGTCCATGTTAGCGCTTTGTTGAAGTGCTCTATGAATTAATATACAGTAAAGTCTCGTTATATCGATATTCAAGGGAGTCTGAAAAAATATCGATATAACCAGGACTATCGATATATCCGATATCGATATAACGAGACTTTACTGTATATGAATTGTATTTTGTGCAGACACCCTCATTTCAGGCTCAAATAACACCAGACCGATATAATTGAGGAATTAACTATTTTTCCTGATGAAAAAAACAAATCTAAGGTTTACTACACTGAATTGAATGTTTATGTAGTCCTAAAGCTCAATATTCCGTGGGTCCTGGAATTTGAGTGAAAATGACAAAACCCTGGCACTGGAGTGGGCACATTTCTGCGCATGGCTGGCAGTGAATGAGTTAATATTTCAGTTTGTGATGTGATATTTTTTGTTCGGATATTGGAGCGGTGCGACTCAAGCTGCGGTCAGACCTCTGGCAATGTTTTTCCCTTCCACGGGGGGCAGCATTTGCCTTTTGTCCATGTTAGCGCTTTATTAAAGTTCTCCATAAATTAATATGTATGTATTGTATGTTGTACATCCACCCCCATTTCAAGCTCAGATAACACCAGACCGATATTACTTATGAATTAACTTTTTTTTTATCTGATGAAAGAAGAGAGTCTAAGGTTTCTTACACTGAATTGAAGGTTTATGTAGTCCTAAAACTCAATATTCCGTGGGTCCTGCAATTTGAGTGAAAATGACAAAAACCCTGGCACTGGAGTGGACACATTTTTTTGCACATCGTCTGGCAAGTGAATTGGATTAGATGTACCTTATTCGTCTCGCAGTGGAGAAATTTACATTTCACAGCAGAAAAGTTATGAAAAGTTAATATTTCAATTTGTAATGTCATATGTTTTGTAATTTTTTTATCTTGTTTTGACGTGGACAGATCCAACTTTGTTGTAATCACATTTTTTTTTTTGATTACTGTCAGCCAATGTATGCATTTTCGGAATAAAAATTGTGAACGGCAAGAACCGAAATACATTTTTACGCACGACCTCAGAAAATGTTTCAGTGCACAATTTGGATGATGGTCGTGAAGTGAATTTGTGACACTCCTGCTCACCATCAGCCCTTGAATGCGTAACAATTGTCATTCCGCAAATACCGCAGCGATTCATCTTTGCCTGGAGCTACGACGGGCTTAGTCTCCGTAATTAATTTTGCTCTCAGGACAGCACTTTGAAACGAGTCGTGTCTTCAAGGCCTAATTAAAGGAAGGTTGTCGGACATATTGTGGGGCACACAGCTTGAAGTCTTTGAGCTATTGAGGACAGACTTTTTAGGATTTGTCATCTCATCCTTCAAAGAGCAATTTGCAGGCAAGGGGGAGGGAGACGAGGGAATGAAAAACAAACAGATGTATTTGATTTTGTGGATTTTTGTATTTGTTTATTTATTTTCAGGAACCGCATGAAAATTGAAGACACACGGCAGACTGATCATTTCTTTGTCATTGTCTGGGGGACGTTTAAATGGGACACTTAAATCTGAAATGAACACATGCTAAGCATTTTGTGTAATGTGGAAGTGTAATTAACTTACTTTCACCGAAAGTCCTGAAAATACAGCAAAGTCTCGTTATATCGATATCGGATATATCGATAGTCCCGGTTATATCGATACTATTTCTATGCACGCACGGAGAAAATGACATGCAAACAGGGTCGGATATATCGATAGTCCCGGTTATATCGATATTTTTTCGGACTCCCTCGAATATCGATATAACGAGACTTTACTGTACATGGCACCTGTAAAATGCACTATTTTTTTTCTTTACTTAAATTCGAGAAAGATCGAAATGTATATTCATGACCACACGGCGCACCGTATTAAAATATACACCATCAGTAATGGGCACTATTTTGGCATTTGACCCAAATGCAAGACACGTATTATTGGACGCTAGCTTAAAACGTAAGCTATCCGACCTCATTCACCTCCATTCCCGAATTTATTTGGGAATTGAAAAGCATGACGTGGAGTGCCATTCCCGAATTTGTTCTGGTTTTGTTTTGTTTTTCTTACGAGCGGTGCCGATAAAGCACTGGGCAGACCTCCGGCAATGTTTTTCCCTTTCATGTCGGGCAGCATTTGCCTTTTGACCATGTTAGCGCTTTGTTAAAGCGCTATATAAATCAATATAGAGCTATTGTATTTTGTACATCCGCCCCCATTTCAAGCTCAGATAACTCCAGATCCATATAATTTAGGAATTAACTTTTTTTTTTTTCTGATGAAAGAATAAATTATAAGGTTTCTTATGCTGAATTGAATATTTATGTAGTCCTAAAAGTCAATAGTGTGTGGGTACTGCTATTTGAGTGAAAATGAGAAAAACCCTGCACTGGAGTGGCCACATTTTTGCACATCTGGCAGTGAATGTGTTAAAAAAATGCATGCATGCTAACATATGTTTTTAAAAATGCAGTAATCAAACACATCAGGTTCCCCCACGTCATTATCATTCTCATTGTCATCCGTCTATTCAGAAACGATGCCGGATGGCTTTTTAGTTGCCATTTTTGGGATGTTGTTCCGTACTGTAGTGTGCAGTAATTCCTCACAGATGAACTTTGACAGTTGACGCACACTCATGCGCACAATGTGAACAATTAAGTGTCAGCCACTGGGCTTAGTGCCTGCTTCCATTGTAAACGCTCAAAACCTGTTAGACTGTGACAGACTATTAAAAGACTGCCAAGCTTTGCTTAATTTGTCTGAACGCTGCAGACTAAGGCACAGTGACCGATTTTGGTGTTTTGGTGTTCGTTTCCATTGCTTTCGTGGACACTTTGTGGGACAAGTGAAATTTGGGGGTTTGATTTCGAGTGATTAGAAGGTATTAGCAGTCAGAACGACAAAACAAGACTGCACGTGGTTTCTTTGGACCAGCAAATACAACTACTACTACTGGATGGAAGTTTCTCATCGGAGGAATTTCCTGTCGTGACCAGAACATGGCGTTTTTTTCAATCATTAGGCTTTGACCACATGGTCGGTCCTCCTTATTGCCAGACCACAAGCATACTCGCAATCTGACTAAGCTTCCAAACCATCATATTTCATAAGTGTAGACAACACATTTTTCATTATGGCTGCAAGTTTCATCTTTGTAATCTCTGAAGAATTTGAAATGTTATGGATGGATTTTGAATTGTTGATTATACAACACAATACATAATGTGTTTTTTTTTTTTCATGCGCCTAAACTTTGTTTACATGTGATCACAGTTCCGCCAATTTCTCAGTGTTGATTATAGCAGAAGCGGGTGAAATCGTCCGTAAGCAAATTGGTTTGTGCTTTTTAGGTGATCATTCAATGACAAGCCTGGACGGGTGACATAAATCACACATACGAAGATGGAGATGTGATGTGAATTCACAACTTTTCACTCTGGTCACGCCTGGCTTTTGAGGTACACACTCACACACAAATACAAATAAGCAACACACGGACTCTTTGCAATGTTGTTCAGAATCCGTTTCATGCTTGGGCATCTTGCGAGACAGTTGTAGGTCTGACAATTGAGCTTATCTGCATTTATATCATTTTTACTTTCACAGTGGATGGTTGTGAGGTTAGCGTGTCAACCTCACAGTGCAGATGTACCAGGTTCAATACCCGCTCAGGCCTCCCTGTGTGGTTTTTGCATGTTCTCCCTGTCCTTTGGTTGTTTTCTGCAGGTATTCTCTTCACATAGCAAAAACATGTTTAGTAGGCGGATGGAATGCTCTAAATTGTCCCTAGGTTTGCGACCTGTTTGTCTTTGTGTGTAAATAACATTAATATGGTATATTTATATTTTCCTTGGAGGCATTTTAGCATACCGTATTTTCCAATGTATACGGTGCACCCAAAAGACGCTTCATACTCGGGTGCACCTTATATATAAAGTAATATTGAGCCGCAACAGGTCTTGCAACTACTGTCAGCAGACATCACTTCATTTCCTTTCTTTAGAAGTACTGTAGTGCGTATCCCCATTCTCTACTGTAGTGCCTTTTTTCATTCATTGAAGGTGGGCCTTATATATGGGAAAAGTTTGAAAATACACCGTTCATAGGGATTGCGCCTTATACTAAGGTGCACTTTATACATCATAAAATACGGTACTTAAATTAGAATAAGTGGCATAACCCTAAATGGCGTTAAATAATTCAGCTGTGGTCATTAATTAAAAAAAACAGAAATATACCACTAAATCTAGCATTTTTGACCCTATGTCAGTCATATTTAAAGGGTTTCAAATGAATGGAATTGGTCTTAAAATGCGTTTACACAATCAGCAGCAAGCTCCCTTTACTCAGTTTTTATAGTCGAGCGACTTTGAAGCTGTCGCTTCAGTTGATAATGCCCTGAATTTCCATGAACATGTTTCCACGAAGCCTTACCCGAATGAAGCAACATCATATTACTGAACCCATTAACGCTGAAACAACCCCTTTAATAAAGCATTTGCAACACGATTTGCTTCAAATGATCAATCACGTTTGGCTTCTGGCATTTACCGCATCAACAAAACGTTGGAAGGTCTAAAGAGATGCATATCATGTTTTCGAGTACACCGACGCGTCACCAAAGCTAGCAGGGTCGTTCTGGATGGTTGTCCATTAAGCATCACTCATCAAAATGTCAACTTTGTCTTTGTACTCATCAGGATTTTGAAACACAATATTAACCGTCACATCTAGGAAGCAGAAGAAAATGTCAGCACAATTCGTTATGACTGAGGGGGTGGCTGTGGAGTGGGGTTGCCATGGTGAGGTTATTGTAATTCAACAGCAACTTATCCGCTGAGGGATCAGCCTGTGTCGGTTCCCTTACCCTTTATGCAATTAATTCACAAAAGGATTATTAAGAGCGGCAATTAGAACTCAAGCACATGCTCTCCAATCACTGTCTCCAAATACGCATTATGTCAAGTTTCCCTTTTTTTGCGGTGAGCCTTCTCTGTTATTTGTCTTCGAGCTCTGGTTCTTTTCATGCCTCGCATGAAGCACAGGAAGGTTAAGAGCGGAGCTACAATTGAGTTCTGCTCTATTTAGCACCCTGAAATATTCTTCATCTCGAGAACAACACTCCCTCTTCACTCTCTCCTGCTTCTTACAATATTTGGCACCGTGACTGACGTTATCCGGTGTATGGGAAGCTTTCGGGCGGCAAAAAGGTACGTTGTGGAAAGCCAAATGTTGATTTGTTAATTTAGGGGAATCCTCTCTTGAAACCTAAACCCAAATTCACATCCAAGTCAGAGACGGTCTTATTCTCTCACTGGTACAGACGCTCGGATTTGCGTCTCCCCAGCCATTTTGTTCCCAGCACAGCTGCGAGACATATCTCTCCAACGTGTCCTGGGGTTTCTTGCCAAGAACCCCTCACCAGAGTGGTGACCATCAGGCATCTTGATCAGATGCTCAAGGCCCTTTCTTTGGATCCTCTAAGGCAGTGTTTCTTAATCTTGTCTGAGTCACGGTACACCACCAGTTTCTTATGCTCCTTTCATCGAACCCTTCTTTCAATGACTGGCCACTAACTGCAGACTAGACTCATGGGTGGACCTCTGCAGCGGAGGATCCAACGAACCCCTGAGACCGACTCACTGAACCTTTAGGTTTGCTTGAAACCAGTTTAAGAACCACTGTTCTAATCTCTTGGAAGCCCGATTTGCAACCTGTACCAACTGCCTTGTCCGCATTTTAAATCACGTCCCATTATGAATGCTATTTACTAATATTTGCAAAGCTCGAATATGGCGCTTGGCATCTATTACCTTGGCAGATGCTTACTTATAAATATTCCCAAACTGTTTATGCTCAGACTGATTTGAGATCAAAAGCAGACCCAAATATTTTGATATCGGCAAGGACATGAATGAAGGCAGGAAAAGTAGCACAAACTGACAGGAACTTCAATCTATCTAGGACAATAGCGCACTGAATAAAACAAAATGCACATCATACGCGATACGAGTGCTTTGATGAGGCCTTGCTGGAAGCTCCTGTCAGGTCTCTTGCCACATTCCTTCCAAGTCACATTTTGGGCTGTTATTTCAAATCCGCGACTATATCCAAGAGTGCTAACATTTCAGTATGCCTGAGTAGGTTGACCATTTCAAGAGCTGTGTTGTGATAGACCATAATGACTCACTGGAAGTCTGCCTGGTGTTTATCAAATGTCTCCGTGCAGGGCTGGTGGTCCGCAATCATGGTGTGTGTGTGTGTGTTTGTGTGTTATTTTTCTTGACCCTATTGTGAAGTGGTGGATAAACAGCAAAGGCTAGCATCAACAATAACATAATGGCCAAAACTAGGTTAACCTCCCCACCCATAATGTCAACTTCACATCACAGGATTTAAAAAAATATATATAAGGCAAGTCCTAAGAAACCAGCTCAATGGTAAGAACAAGACCGGGGCAATAAACATCTATACCCTTCTAGTGATCAGATACCTTGCAGGAATAATAAGGTGGCCAAAGGAAGATATTCAGACCATGGATGTTAAGACCCGAAAGCTCCTAACCATTACATGGAGCGCTATAACCAGGTGGCTGGCATAATCTACCGAAACATCTATGCTGAGTATGGACTGGAAGCCCCAAGGTCAAAATGGGAAACACCTCCATAGGTGGTAGAGAATGACCGGGAAAAGATCCTGTGGGACTTATGGATACAGACTGACAAGATGGTAATGGCGACCCAACTTGATATCGTGGTCATCGATAAAGAGCAGAGGAACGACATAGTAGTGTAGTAGATGTAGAGGTGATGGAAACATCAGAAACAAGGAACATGAGAAACTAGAGAAATACCAAAAGCTCAGAGAGAAGCTGGAGAGTAGCTGGAAGCTAAAGGTGACATCGTGCCTGTGATGGTCGGAGCACTTGGGGGAATGACCCCCAAACTGGACGAGTGGTTGTAACACATCCTGGGAACATCATCGGATATCTCGGTCCAGAGAAGCGCTAGTTCTGGGAACCACCAAGCTTCCTGGCCTCTGGTAGTGGACCTGAGCTATTTTTTAGGGAACACTGTTAAGTACCTTATTACAGAACAGCAACTCTTCAAATAAAGTACCCAAACATTTAGCCGTTGGGCATTTGCATTCCAATGCATGGAGAAATTCGCATTAAGTTCACCAATCGGTTGCACACACTCCTGATAGTTTATGGGGTCCTATTAACAGTATGTGGAAATGAAAGCAGGGATGGATTATGGTAATTGGAAGGCAGATAATTTTTTTTTGCGAATTCCTGTGCCTTGGTCCTCTCATTGTTTTTGGGGGATTGCGAGAAAAAAAAGTCCTACAATATCCCAAATTGTTTGAATTAATGCTCTAAATGGCTAATAATCGTTATTTCAGACAATATTAATTACTTCATCAAATTAGCAATTACACTACGGCAACGGAATGGCCATCTGAAGACAAATGGAGACTTTGAAGTGTAAAGTATAGTCACTCGTTTTACATTTTAATGAAACTATTCAAATTACACCCATCCATCCGTTGCAGTGAGGTGGAGGCTGCAATTCCCCACAGACTTCAGGCCAACGGGGGACTACTACATCCCGGACTGGCTACTAGGACACATAAATACTGGATGATAGATGTTTTATGATGGCAAAAACTTCCCTGAGTAGCACATTTACTTTATTTCAGAGGCTTAAATATACTGTAGTGCAACTTCTCAAATCATGGAAACCAAGTAACATTTAAATTTAATTGATCTTGGTATAAAAAAAGCTGTTAAACTACATCAAAAATAAAACCAAGCAAAAAAAAATGCAGTAGTTCTTTTGAACGATCACACTGTGTACAAAGCAAGGCTATATATGCCAACAGGAAATGTTTTGAATTTGCAAGTTGTTATTTGTATATTAGCCCTGCTATTAGTTTCCAAAGTCATGTTAACTTGCTAGCTCGTGGCCCGTAAATATGATGATGAATCTTTTTGCCATCGCCGTGTGTTGCAAAACCTTTGCGATGCTGTTTTAGTTACTCAACTAAATCCCTTCTGCTGTTGGCCTTTTTCACGATAAGTCAAAAACCGGGGTCACATTTTCAAATAACTCAATGCTGTCTCCATTAGTAGCCGGCTCCGTCCTCTGTTTGAACAATAAACATGTCGTGGTTTACTATCGTGGATATATTATCGTTCGCACTAAGACAAACGTTTAAGTGCTGAGCCCGTTTGAACTCGGGCCGCTAACAACTAGGCACAGCAGTCTTTCAGATGTATTAAATTGTCCAGTTTTAATGCATGTTGTGCAGATGCAATGTTATTAGTGTGCGTTCATTTAAAAAAATACAAAAGGGTCACAAAAATAACAAACTGTGCTAAAAGCTCCTCGCAGACCATCCGTTGGCTTGGTACGATGTTAAACTCATTTACTGCCATTCCCGAATTTCTTCCTTTTTTTTTCTTGGGGGGGGGGGGTGCGAATCAAGCTGTGGTCAGACCTCTAGCAATGTTTTCCCTCCCACGAGGTGGCAGCTTTGGCCTTTTGTACAGCCGCCCTCATTTCCATTGCAGATAACTCTTGTCATGATTTGCAAGGTGGTGGTGGTGGTCAACCCCAAAGAAACAGCCAGTAGGGAGAAGCAGGGTGTATTTGACAAAGATTTTTTACTCCCGACTTTAATCCAAAGTCATCAGAACAGAAAGGTCCAAAGTAGCAAACAAAACCATGAGATAAACCTGACAAGAAGAGAGTCCAAGTTGTCTTATGCTGAATTGAATGTTTATGTCGTCCTAAAACTTAATATTCTCTGGGTCCTGCAATTTGATTGAAAATGACAAAAACCCTGGCACTGCAGCGGACACATTTTAGCACATCGTCTGCCAGCGAATGAGTTAAGAGAGCGCATGAACTGGATATTTATAAAAATCAAAAGCAAAGCTAATGCCACCCACAATGAAACATGAAGTTAGCTGGGGTAGATTCTTGGGGCTGCTTTGCTCCATCCACCACGTCGCTACAATGAAAACTCAAAACTAGCAATATTAGCATCTTTTAGCATCTTTTCTTTACCATTTTTACTTTGGACTCACTGGTCATTTGCTTGATGGGGAAACACCGGTTCATCATTTTGTTCCTCTTCGGAATGATCATTAACATTTACTAATGTGCTTTAATTATTGTTATCTATTCAAGACCGGCTTTAATTTAAAACCCAAGCGCAGTCTAATCATCTTTAAAAAAAAATGAAAATGTCAGTGTTCGAGCAGCATGTCCTCCTCTAACTTGATAGAGGAGGAGAAGGTGACAGGGATCACCTTTGATCAAATCCACTTTTATCATTCCTACCGCCATGTTGTCCTCTTATGCAATCATCGGCAAACAGAAAGTATCTGAAGTCTTGAATCAAGCGTGAAAATCTATCTCGCGATTCAGACAAGGAAAAAAAATAACAAATACACCCTTCCTTAAAGGACAACCGACACAATTATTTTTGTTTCTGACATCAGAAAAACGTTTTATAGCATCTAAAATACCCAAAACACGCAGGCTGATATTTTTAGTCAAATGCAAAACACCAATAAATATGAATTAAAGTGTGCCAAAAATACTTCAAAATGACCTCGGAGATGGCGAGTTTCAGAAGGTCCCGCCCCCTTATTTATGATGTCACGCCAATTCGTCTTTGCCTTGCTCAAGAATCAAAACAATGTCTTCAGATTCGGAGAAAATGCTTTCTTGTTACTCATCCAGTTATGAATATGATTCAAATAGTTCTGAAGAGGAAAGCATAAATGTTTGCAATGGATTAAAGAAGTCCTTCCGGATCATTTTGAAGCGTCTGGACACCAATGTAGCGTCCCGGAAAATGCACAAGATGGCGCCCAAGCTCCCTTGGAAATGGGCTGATTTGTCTGTTGGGAATTTGTGTCAAATAGTAGTCTTGGTGCAACACACAACGATTCACCGTTGCTTTATTTATGTGTTTTCCTTTCCAACACGAAGTTTTCAGAACAAACAAAGTACCCAAAATGCTTTCTCGGTCAGGGGTGTTCCTGACGTGACATCACGTCAGGAATCGTCACCAACTCGAAAACAAGACTTCCTGAATATTTAGCGCGTCTTAAAACGTAAAATATAGCTATATGCGGTGGAATCTTTGTAAAATACGCTCAGTAGAAGTCATTTCAAGTGATTTTACAAATTACTGACACAACTTGTCCGGCGGTGTCGGTTGTCCTTTAAGGAATTCAAAGTCCTGATTTTTTTTTTTCGCCCCTCAACGTTACATCCCTCCCTCCACCCAATATTCTGGCTCCATCCTCTCCGACCACCCTTTCCTTGTTATTCTGCCGGCCTTGCCTCAAAATTTCATGCATCATCTGTTAATTTCTGGCAAACGCCACAGACAAAACAGTTCATCCTGCCAAATGAAACAAAAGGCGATTCAGGGCATTAACACGATAACTGCTATTGTGTGCTCCGTGTATGATCATAAAGGCTGTGATAAACATTTTACGGGTGACTTTGTCAGTCAGCACGGCACTGTTCACTGATTTTGGATCAACGTGCTGCCATGAGCGCCACAAAAATATTTTTTTTCTGATTAGTGCTGCTTTCTGTGAACAATACGAGCAAGCCTTTTACATAATGAAACATCACATTTCTGTACAAGGCAACGGGTCCTCCAGATACTTTCTCGTTTTTTTTCCCTCCTTCCACACGTCAGGTTTTTTTTCCATTTCAAGAGTCAAGTCTCAATTCCCTGCCCTTAATTCTTAATTCTTAATGTTTCATCTTATCATGATTGAACCGCCCAATGTCTGTATAATGAGAATCCCATGAAATTTCCATTCTTTATTGCCGGATTTGAATGAGAAATCAGAAAATGCTGCAGGGAGTTATTCATTGTCATTTTAAAAAAAGGACAGTATTTCATTATAAATGTGCGCTTTTTAATCAACCCTCTGCTGCATTACAGAAGTCAAAAAATGGACAATCTCTGTTCAGATATGCACAATATGAACTAGCGTATTTTCCGGTGTATACGGCACACCTAAAAAAGCCTTAATTTGCTTCAAATGATGACCCTGCGCCTTATACTCAGGTGCGCCTTACATGTGAAGTAATGTTGAGCCACAATGCAACAACTGTCAATGTTCCTTAGGGGAAGAAGTCGTACATAACCCCAACCTCTACTGTTATGCCTTATAATGTGGTGTACCTTTTATTTGGAAAACTTATATATACACTAAAGTCTCGTTATATCGATATCGGATATATCGATAGTCCCGGTTATATCGATACTATTTCTATGCACGCGAGGAGAAAATTACATGCAAACAGGGTCGGATATATCGATAGTCCCGGTTATATCGATATTTTTTCGGACTCCCTTGAATATCGATATAACGAGACTTTACTGTATTTATATATTAGAATTGGAAAACTTTTCTTTCATTCATTGAAGGTGCGCCTTATAGTCCGGTGCACCTTATATATGGAAAAAGTTTGAAAATACACCATTCATAAGGGGTCCGACTTATACTCCGGTGCACCTTATACACCGAAAAATACGGTATTTAGTCATTCAACACAGAATATGGATGTTAAAAGTTTGGTCATTTGAGTTTTTGTTGCATAAGAATAGTTTTTTCATGAACATGGCCACATCATTTTCGTTTTCGCTTTATTTTTCGTTGTCATGTGGCTTTATTTTTTTTGTTACCCTTTGTTCTGCTCTTACTGCTTTTCTCCAGATGCTGAGTTTATACGAAGTCCAGACATTGTTAATCTGGTAAACAAGATTCAAAATAGCTGCCTCGTCTCTCTTGTTTAAATAACAATGACCTCAATATAATTCTTCAAATGGTCTGTCATGTATGACCTTTCCCTTGTTATTGGTCACTGTTGTTCCTTCACTGGTATTATTATTGTTATTATTGTTGTTGTTATTGTTATTGTTATTGTCATAATAATAATAATAATAATAATAATAATAATAATAATAATACATTTTATTTTAAGCACCTTTCAAAGCTCTCAAGGACACTTTACAGTCACAGACAAGCATATTATTATTATTCTAATTATTATAATATGATTATATTATTAGTTAATTTTATTTAATATTATTAACAGTTAAATATAGTTATAATATACAACACAATACATATGTATGAATATAATAATAATAATTTATATTATGCTGTGAAATGTAAATTTCTCCACTGTGAGACTAATAAAGGCATATCCAATCCAATCCAATCCAATAATCATCAATATTCTGAATAAAACAAATAATAATAATAATAATAAATAATAATAATAATAATAATAATACTGCTACTACTACTAATAATAATAATACATTTTCTTTATAAGCACCTTTCAAAACTCTCAAGGACACTTTACAGCCACAAAGACAAGAACAATAAAACTGCAGATAAAATGTTAAATACAGCTGAAGCAGTAACAAAGCGCTTAACATGGACAGCTATCATATACAGGAAATAAAGCAATCACAAAGATAGTACCAGGCAGTAAAACTAAGATCTAGTCTGAATCATAAATAACAAAAGAAGAGATTAATGTACCAGTCCATCGAGTCCTTGAATTTAGACTGATTTATTTTGAAAAAAAAAAAATATATATATATATATATCTATCAAATTTAATAGCCAAAAAGTCCACGCATCAAGAAAAAAATCTGCAATTGAAAAAAAAAACATACACAATATAAAAAAAATATTTGAAGAGGTTTTGTTCCAGGCAGTTGGTTCCCTTCCATCCAGTAGGGGGAAATCGACCGCTCGCTCAGTCGCCATCTGCCTCTCAATCTCCAGCCCTCTCCTCCTTTCTTTCCCATGCATATTCCCGGGTTGTGGAAACGCTGCAGCCCAATGGTCTGCGTCTGCTTGGCTTCTTTTAAGACCCTCCTACCAGCTGGGCTGAAAAAAGAGGCGGCACTGTGCTTGCAAGCCTTGGACGAGCCCCCCTTTTTACCGCCCTGTCAGTGTTGAGGAGAAGGGAAGCAAGAGAGAGTGAGTGAGTGTGAGAGATCAAGAGAGCGCATGCAAGAGAATGAGAGAGCAACTCTGTGGCAGAGTCAAAGAGAACGAAGCTTCGACAAGTGAGCGAGCAGAAAGGAGGCAATAAGGAACCTACACAACCCGAGCAGGAAGAGGGAGGAACGCAGACCAGGGACTCTTTCTCTTCTCGCCACAAGGGGCACAATCACTACTTTTATCCACTTGACTCCTTGATGCAACCCAGTGGACTGGACTAACCAATTAGTGGATTTGAACGACCCGCTTTTGTGGTGCATCCTGAGGAAACTGGAGCAACCGTTACGCCTCCTGCTCACGTCGAGCGAGAGGCACTGTCTGTTCGCCCGCGCCGCAAAGTGCATCTTTCGGCAATCGGTGCAGTGGACATCTCCCCTCTGTCACACAAGACGGCGTTGGATCATACTACAGAGTGGAGAGGCAGAGAGTGTGTATGCCTGTGTGCGTATGTGTGAGTGTATGTTCGACAGAGTGAGAGAGCGTTTGAATCAGAGTGCGCATGAGAGGGAGTACCAGAGGCAGAAGTGATACAGCTTGAATCGAGAAGGGACCCCATACTTCCTCTCCCTGTGTTCCTTTGCCATTCCTTTCCTCGTCCTCTCTCCCCCCGCCACCCTCCCCCGCTCCTCTCCCATCCTCCAAACATTCACAGGACCGCTTAGCTTCTCTTTGCAACTTCTCTTCCCCTCCCTATCCTCCACCTCTACCCTTTTTTTCCTCACACCTTGATCCGACACCCACGGCGCACCGGCGTACTACTCTCGGATTGGGAACTTGAGGGAATATTTCCTTTTTACGAGAGACTGAGGGACGAATCTGCCTTGTACGTGGACCACAATCGGACGTTCGCCTCTTTTCCCAGCTGTTGTTGCAGCGCACGGACACTTCCTTCCCTCCAGTGACAGCTGTGAGAACAAGGAAGAAAGGATCCCGACAAGCTTTCCACTCCTCCACTATCAGTGTTTTTCAACTGAACGGCTCCCTCACCAACCTCCCCCCTACCCCGGTCTCACCATTCCCTGCCTCAGTGCTAAGGATTCCAGCTACATGGGCAAGCGATTGGAGCAGCAACCAATGTACCCTCAGTACACCTACTACTACCCCAATTATCTCCAGACTAAGGTACACCACTCCTCTCGCATTACTCAAGCATGCTCCCACGCTCCTACCCTGTCTGACTCCCACCCAGCCACCCTCAAAGCAACCCCCTCCCAACCCTCCACCCTCCTTCGGCGGCCTCCATTTATCCCCCTCTCATCCTTGAGTAGAGATGGCACTTGATTGATAGCCGGCCTTGGTCATGACAGTTTCATGGGACAGATACCTTGTTGGACTTTGGATATCTATATCAGTGTGTGTCTGTGTGTGAGTGTGTGTCAGGGATCAGGGATGAATTCTGTGATCCATTTGGCCAGCCTTCAAATTTTTTACCGGAGCAATACAGAAAACCTTCTTGCATTGGTCCTCGCTATCCATCACTGAGCCTCCAAAGTCTCAGCAGATCTGAATAGAACTTAACAAGAACTTGCACTTGGGATTCAAATGGTGCGGACCACCAACTGATTTCCTGGTAAGGCCTTGAAATAAGCGTACATAATGATTTTGAAGACACATCATTGGAGTTCTTTGTACGTTTTTTGTTCTAGTACTCTTAGGGCACTGGTTCTTAGACTAGGTTCGATTGAACCCTAGGGTGAGTGGGTGTCACGTGTTCGGTGGATCCTCAGTCACACCCCTCAGTCTCGTCTGCAGTTAATGGCAAAGCCATTGAAAGAAGGGTTTGGTGAATGAGGATATGAAACTGGTGGTGTTCGGTGCCTCCAACAAGATGAAGAACCACTGCCTTAGAGACTAAATCAACAGAGACAATGAGTTTATAGTTTAAAGACTGGCATTAGATTGGGATTATGTGCAGTCATCCACTGATGCTGTTAGTATGCCGTTACTTGCTATTTAAAGATAAAATATCCGTTTGTGTCTTAGGTTGCTGGTATTTTAGAATCAATCAATGAGCGCGAAATGAAACTCTGGCTTTGAACATCCATATTCTTTGGTGAATGACCTCAATGTGTCCAAAACTAGAACGTGTGAAACAAATATAGCTTGCTTTTTCTCGTTGGTTCTATCTTTGGACGTTAGCGTGACTCACAATGACGGATGGACATTTTGACAATGCCCTTGATCAACTCGGAGAAAAATTAATGTTTAATTAACTCCTCTTTTCATGGCATAGTTGTCACCGAACACCCCTTGCCTGAAGCATTTGAGTTATGGCCGCGGTCCGTACAAATGAATTACCTTCGCTTTTGTTCTTCTTTCATCTCAAACTAGTTGAGACCTGCAAAGACAAACCAAATTTGAGATCTAGCTCGTCATAGTTTATCGATTAGCCGTGTATTCATTGTTCTCTTAAGAAGAGCAGCTATGGGGGGTGCAGTTTCTCAGCCAATGACACTTTGACAAGACCCCAACCCCTCGGTTGGGAGTCAACCATTGTACGACTGAGCCTCAAGGAAGCAATAACAGCCTCTATATAAGCCAGAATGCTGTTCGTGTACAGCGTGCTTGCAACAGGGCAGACCTGGACTGCAGCCCTACCTGGCAGTTCACCCAGCACTCCCTTCTGATTTATAGTTTAATACATTTGTGCCGCTGCCATATGGCTTCCCTCTCCATCCCCTGCTCCTTCCATCATCCGCCTCTGCCTCCCTCCCCTTTAACTCGCCTATCTGTGAACTGCTCATCTCGGTGGCCTCTCAGTCAGGGTATGCCGGCAATCTCCTCCACTCCCCTCCACCCCCCTTCCGCTTCCTCACTGTTGTAACGGGGTGCCATCCAACCACTGCCTCCTCCGCCGATGCCGCAGTTCACTCCCAAGGTCACAGGAGATCCGATCTCGCCACCGTCAGCGATTGATATATCCTTGACTCGCAAATAAAACCCACGGGTGAGAAAAACATACCATTCTATTTTCGAATCACCAGACGACAACATCCGTAATAATTTCCCTTCGACGTCGGTCGAGCCAGTAGGTCGGTTTGACATCGCCACGGGGGATTCGGAAAATCTGGCAAGGCTGTGTTGGACAATGTCGCATGGGTGGCTTAACGGTAGCGCCATTACTGAAAGGGGAGAAGGGGCCAAAGTTGGCAGGTTCACTGTAAACAGTCATCAGAATTGCACGGCGCAGTATTTTGCACGCACATACACACAAATTGATCTTTTTTCATTGTCAATCATATTTGTTGAGGCATCATTTGAACTTTTCTTTCATGGGGATGTAACAAAAAAAAAACAGTTAACTCATTCACTGCCATTCCTGAGTTTAGCATGACGTCGAGCTCCATTCCCGAATTTGTTCGGGTTTTGTTTTATCTTGTGGAGGGTGCTGATAAAGCGCTGGTCAGACCTCGAGCAATGTTTTTTTTTTACTTCCACCAGAGGGCAGCATTTGCCTTTTGTCCACGTTAGCGCTTTGTTGCAGCTTCAGCTGTTGTGAAAGTGCCATACATATCAATATGTATTGCAGCTGTCCCCATTTCAAGCTCAGATACCTCCAGACCCATATAACTTAGTAATTAACTATATTTTCTGATGAAAGAAGTCAGTCTAAAGTTTCTTCGGCTGTATTGAATGTTTATATCGTCGTAAAACTCAATATTCTGTGGGTCCTGCAATTTGAGTGAAAATGACAAAAACCCTGGCACTGGAGTGACCACATTTTGCACATCATCTGGCAGTGAATGAGTGAATAGGGAACAAAAATGTAAAAGTGGGTCGTTCACATACGTACTGTAAATGTCAAAACAAGTGAAACACGTGGGGGATAAAACATTTGATACCGAGTGACAAGTGAATAGCGCACATCTGCATTCTTCGTGCACGTCTTATTGTAACAGTCTGATTGAAGCATTAGTTTCTACTGAAGTAAAAAAATGGCAGAATAAAAGCAAAACAGTTTGTAATGGACTGATGAATTTAATGTGTGCCAAACTGCGGTCTTGTGAGGTCGATTTTGTGCAACTTGTGTGGCCATTTTGTTGTTGTTGTTGTCGTTGGTGGGTGTTCACCTCTGTTCAAAATTGGCTTGCCTTCATTGCTGCATTCCTACAGTATAACCTCATACTCCCAAGATGTGGGTGGGGAGCGCACGTGCGATGGGGGGAGGGCGGCATACATATCCGCAACGGATTAAAAAAAAAAGTAATGGTTGACATAAATTTCTCTAAAGTGCAGCCATTTTTATGTTTATCCACAAATTATACAACAGCTGTATTTGCTTTGAGCAGACGACTACGCGGTCAACAAACGTGAAAACGAGCGTCTTAATGGCCTTTGCATTTTGTGGTGACTGTTGGATCTACTCTACATCAATATTCTCCTTTAATGGGATTCCCCGACGCTGGCCACAGAGTGCTTGTTAGTCCTGCATTACAATGTGAAAGACAGGGAGAACGAGATGAAACTATAACACTGCTCTTTGTATTGATTAGCGCAGTGGAGTGTTGCATGTGCTCGTCTTTAGTCGAATTATTGATTCGAGAAATAGTCTTGTGTGCCTTTTATGATGAAAGTATTTGTTGGGAAGTGCAAGTTGTGCTCTTTCCTGGCATTGTCCACTCGTTTTTTTGGATTGATTACTGGGGGAGCCAACCCAAAGATACCGTGGCGTGAGTATGATTCTTTAAATTCGGCTTTTCCATCATATCCAACCTGGGTGTGTGTGAGACAGTGATGAATGAATGAATACATAAATAACTGAACGAGTGACTGAACGAACGAATGAACGAAATGACTGAATAAGCGAATTAATTGATAAAGAAATAAATTGCAAATGTACAAAGACACCGCAGATTATGTGAAATGGACCCTGACCAGGGCTTGATGTTCCAGAACATTCCCGTGGTCATCATGAAGCACTGAGGTTGTCCACTACTGCAAACTGCAGCCACAATAACAATCATATATGCTTTCATATCCATGTGTCAATCAAAACTATGCATTAATATTAATCGTTATAAAATATTGATGAGTAAAATTTCATATATATGAATAAAATATAATATGTTAATATTTAGCTTAGTTTCGAACCATGGTTTCTATGGCGGAATATATTCTTTTTTTTTTAAATAGCCCAGTCGGTTCTGTAAAATGAGTAAAGATATATAAAAAAAAATATTTGCTGCTCATATTCAGAGGAATTTCTCTGTTTTGTCTGGAATGCCAATCAAATTAAAAAAAAAAAACAAGCGTTAGATCAAAGTCATGTGTTCCGAATCAGCTCACTGTCACTTCGCTTTGTCAACCGACGCTTTCAACGTGTCTTTTGCCGTTTCTTTGCTCAGGTTGTGTGGCAACAAGGTAGGATGACTTGGAAGCTCTTGTTAGCCAGGCTCGCTGACTCAGATTCAGCTGCGATAATTGCTCCTGAATTTTTAACGAGTGGCTGCGTTGTGCACTTTGTGGAGCAGCATGCCCGAAGATCCCCGCATGGCTTCCGACTGCAATAGAATTGCCCTTTTCTTTTTAGCCACCTACCTCCAAAATGAGAAATATTTTAGCATAGCATTCTTGCAATTGGTGATGCTGTGACGTAAATATGGTGTAAGCACGGGTCTAAACGCTGTCTCGCCTGCTTGGCTGCACGGATAATTATCCTTATCTGGTTTCATCTAATCGCTGGTTGTAGTCACAAGGTGCCTTTTGCAGAATACATCAAAGCAACAGCCGTCAAACTACTTGCTCGCTGGGCACTGGTTGCTAGCATTTAGCAGCTAGGTCCTAGCCATACAACACAACAGAGATCAAAAACGTTATTTTGCTTTATTTAGAAGCTTCTTATATTAGTGATTGATTTTTGGGTAACTTTGTGTTGATGTTAGCAACTATGTAATGGTAACAAACTCTTTGGTTACTCATGCTAGCTATTATGTAACCGCATGGAGCACCTTCAAAACAAAAGCATACCAAGTGTATTGCATTTGCATTAATGTAAAATTTGGGAAGCTCTTATTTTGAAGCTAGCCGTCCATACCGTGGCTCACTTTAAGCACAGCCTACTTATTTTTGGACTTCAATGTGTTCATGTATTGCCGTTTGCGTATGCTAATTTTGAACGCGAACTTTAACTCATTCGCTGGCATTCTCGAATTTATTCGGGAATTAAAAAGTGTGACGTGGAGCGCCATTCCCGAATTTGTTCAGGTTTGGGTTTTTTTTTTCTTGCAGGGGGTGCCTATAAAGCGCTGGTTAGACCTCTGTCTAATGTTTTTAACTCACACGAGGTTGCAGCATTTGCCTTTTGTAAAAAAAATTTACGCTGCGCTGAATGTTAATGTAGTCCTAAGACTCAATATTCTATGGGTCCTCCAATTTGAGTGAAAATGACAAAAACCCTGGCACTGGAGTGGACGCACATATCAGGCAGTGAATGAGTTAAGCACAGCCTACTTATAGCTGGACTTCAATGTGTTCATATATTGACACATATCCGACCGTGAACTTTAGCTCTTCAGCTGTTTACTTTTTATGTCACAATATTAGCAATCAGTGAAATTTAAGCCCACATTTCTTTCATTGAGGCAATTAGAGCGACGTTGATCCAATTGAACTACTGTATTTGCCAGGGAGATGTTTAGCTCCGCAGACCCATGAGGTAACAGAAGCCGCAGACACGCCAAACGGTCGTGCCGTCTCACTCCTATGACTCCCGCAGGCAGCCATGGTTACCGCCTCCCAGATAGCATATACTGCCTGCAACAATGACTCTCTTACTGCTGCATTAGTTGTGGAAACACGGTGTCACGCCTAGTTTGAAAAAAATGCTTCTGGAAAAAAAGCCGATTCTGCCATGAATGGGGATAAGCAAATAGGCATGAGCGCTTGAATGGCTGCCAGTCGTGTCGGTGCACCCCACCTCCCTTAAACCCCCCCCCCCACCGCTCTCATCCAGTCACAATGAGCCTCTATACAAATAAGGATACGTGCACCAATTTAGTGCAGCAGATGAACCTTGCGAAGCCTTGTCGAGCAAGTGCAGGATTACCCTGAGCAAACAGGCTTTTCTCCTGACTTTATTCGAGCGGACTGACTCACGCCACCCTCTTAGATTTGACCC
Source organism: Hippocampus bargibanti (assembly GCF_051943395.1). Classification (NCBI taxonomy): domain Eukaryota; kingdom Metazoa; phylum Chordata; class Actinopteri; order Syngnathiformes; family Syngnathidae; genus Hippocampus; species Hippocampus bargibanti. The sequence continues at coordinate 9,489,834 of NC_142753.1, read as the reverse complement.
CGGTGGTTTCTTTGGTAGACCCTTCCACACTTCTCCTGCCGCCTTCGAGGCCTTTGCCAGTGTCTGAAACAGCGTCTGCCTGGACGCCCAGGGCGTGCAACTTTTACGCTTATACGTTTCTTCAATAAATGAATACATCAAGCTGATATTTTTAGTCGCATGCAAAACACCAATAAAAATGACTTAAAGTGTCCCAATACTACAAAATGACCTCAGAAATGGCAAGTTTCAGAGGGTCCCGCCCCCTTGTTCGTGACGTCACACCAGGACGTCTTGCCTTGCTCTAGAATCAAAACAATGGCTTCAGATTCAGAGAAGATGCTTTCTTGTTACTCATCCAGTTATGAATATGATTCAAATAGTTTTGAAGAGGAAAGCAGAAATGTTTGCAATCAATTAAAGAAGTCCTTCCGTATCATTTTGAGGCGTCTGGACTCCAATGTAGCATCCCAGAAAATGCACAAGAAGGCGCCATAGCTCCGTTGGATTTGAATTTGAAATCTGTTTCATCGGAGCTTCTGCTTCACTCTCCTCTGCCACCTTAATAAGTATTAAGGTCAAGTGTGTGAAAAAAATGCTTTAAAAAAGTGATTTTCAGCAAGTGCCGCTCAGAAATCTGCTTTTTTCCCCATCTTGATTAGCATTCACGTAGATGCACTTAAAGTTGAAAGCGCAAGCTTTGAATTCATGCTAACGTTAGCATCTAACTACTCACGCGCGGTTGATAAACGCTCATGTTTTTTATCTATCGCCCTGTGTTGTTTTGTCCTTGGGCCCTTCGGAAAATATGAAATAAAACCAGTGGCTTTGAAAAACAGTTAGTCGCTAATTTCCTGTTTTCCCGCCTCTGATTAGCTGTCTGGAGTACCCCTGCGGAATCCTTGTATCCATTATTTATCCGTAGACCACCAAACAACAGCTGCAAGCTCGTGTTGCCGCCATATGTGATGTTATTCGCAACATATTGGGACGATTCAGGCAGTCCGGGAAACTTTCGTACTAGCCCGCGGGGATGAGATGTGTAACAAGCCCTCTGCGGACATAGCCGCTCTGAAATTAGACTCCAAATGTTCAATTTTCTTTGAAAAATCAAAATGGCGCCTGAGGTCATGCAAACTTGTATTCAACCCCATGTTAGCTATCTAGCAATCTAGCCATCTCGATAGCTATCTACCTATCTACATATGCATCTATCCATTCATTTATGTATTAGTAAATTAGTTAGCTGGTTAGTTAGCTAGGAAGTTAGTTAGTTGGGTAGCTAGTTTGTTAGTTTGGCACATCAATTAGTTGGTTAGTTAAATAGTTAGTGTGTGAGTTATTGTATTGTAGTAACGTGGTGGATTATTTGGTTGGTTGGTTAGTTAGTTGGGTACTTATTTAGTTAGCTAGTTTGTCTGTCTGCCGGTCTGTTTGTTTGTTAGTTATTCACTTGGTTATTTAGTTATTTAGTTAGTTGGTTAGTTTGATGGGAAGTTACTTAGTTGGGTAGATAGTTTGGTTGGTATGTATGTAAATAGTCTGTGAGTTGTTGTATTATAGTAATGTGGTTGAGTTAGTTAGTTAGTTAGTTAGTTTGTCTGTCAGTCAGTTTGTTATTTACTTGTTTGTTTAGTTAGTTAGTTATTGTTTATTTAGTTATTTAGTTAGCTAATTAGTCAGCTAGTTAGATGGTTAGTTGGTTAGTCAGTTATATACTTAGTGATGTAGTTAGTTAGCTAGTTGGTTAATTGGTTGGTTTGCTGGTTGGTTATTTTGGGTGGGGTAGTTAATGTTTTTTTTCCTTTTCCCCATTATTACTTTATGGATTTTGGACCATCTATCCAATATGAGGCCCCAACTTTTTTTAGAAGAGAATACTGTGAGAGTTTTTTTGTCTTGAGAAACAAAATGAATCCAAATTTTGGAAATAAGGAAGCCTCCTACATGCTCACCGGGTGAACACGCGGCAAGAGGATATTTCCTCACGATTAGCCCCGGTCACCTTTAGAGTGGAGATAGCACTCTGGACTTCCCTGCAATAGATGCCACCCCCCACCCCCCTCAGCCCCAACGACTTGACCCTAGATAAGCTGACAAAAATGGCTTTACTGGATGGATAAATAGGACCGCTGACAGCGTTTTTACGGTGAACCGATTTATACCTGTGTGGCCCAGTGATTTACGGGAACATGACAAGAGACTGTTGTTGTGGTTAGCGTGTTTCCCCCTCGCGGCTAAAAGGTTCAAAGGTCGACTCCAGGCTCACACCTTCGTGTGTGGGTTTCCCCGGTTTAAATCGGGGATCAATCAGATGACTGGAATTGCCCGACCGTATCCTTTTGCGTTATTATCTCTGCCAAAAAAAAAACATTCAGAAATTAAACCACATCAGGCAATTAACCGGGGCAACCGTGTTTTCCGGCTGTGGCTGAATTGTCTGAGGGGGCAGTCGGGGAAAGAGGGTCACATTAGGATTCAGCCGATAAAGCAATAAACCCTCGTCGGAGATGCAGTTGGCCTCATTCGTAGCAGCTTCTGTGTACGCAGCACTTTGCGGCCTGCGATTAATCACCCGACTGACATTAGCCAACCTTTCTGCAAACACTGAATAAACAGTCAGAGCAGCGAGGCCATGTCGGCTGCCACAAATCTGCTGTTATCGTTAGAGCGTCTGTGGATTGTTTGTTACCCCTCTGAGAGAGAGAGATCTCCAAACCCTCCTCGACTTCCACAGACCCCCTTGTGTGACATCTGTCCATCTATTTAGTGGCAAGTTGTATTGGAAAAGTGAGCTGGAGCTAACGTTTAACATAGCGCCGCTAACTTGTCCTTCTCTCACGTGACGTGAGGGCAATTTGTAAAAAAAAACAAAAAAAAAAACAGAGAACAGGAAGCCTCCGAGGCTTTATTAGGAGGATGCCTGTCGGTCTGTGCCGCTCGGTTACCATAGTGACGGTTGCCAGCAGCCTGTGCCAAGCTCGGGCTTCGGTTGAGAGTCAATCACGAGGAGGATTTCAGACCTCCACTTGGCCGGATTGCGGTCGTCGTCATATGATCATTTCAAGGCTCTCGTAAAGTCAAAGACTTCGGTCAACTGAGGTCGAGTTTTAGCATGGAAAGTAGCTAGCGTTTGCTATCCAAAACCTTCTGAAGTTCGATCTTTCTTGTTCCGATGACGTACTGTATTTTCTGCACTATAAGGCGCACCTAAAAGAAAATATTTTCTTCAAAAACTGACCATGCGCCTCATAATCCGGTGTGCCTTATGTATGGAAACCCTTTAAAAATATATCATTCAAAAAAGAATAATAATGCAGTGCACCTTGTGTATGGAAAACACTTTAAAAATGTCATTCATTGTAGGTGCCCCTTAAAATGCGGTGCACCTTATGTATGGAAAAGGTTTTAAAGTTGTCATTCATTGAAGGTGCGCCTTATAATGCGGTGCACCTAATGTATGGAAAAGGTTTGTAAAGGTGTTATTCATTGAAGGTGCGCCTTATAATGCGGTGCACCTAATGTATGGAAAAGGTTTTAAACTATATCATGTCAAATCTGATATTTCCTCGCATTCTCACAAGCTAACATAACCGATCCTCCAAGGAAACACGATAGTGTCGTTGAGGAGAGAGGCAGGAAGCGTGGAAGGGGGCGGGACGTCTATCGAGTTCACTCCAGGCAACTGACACTTGGCCGCTCCATAAATCCCCCTTCCCCCTTTTGCTCGAATTGAATAATTGAAATCACATCATTCATCCCGGCACTTATTTATCACATTCCAGTACGTTTCCCGTAAACGCACGACAAAAATCGCCGTCATCCCCCCCTAACCCTTTACGCATGCTAACGTGCTAAACAACACATGCCTCGAGGACTTCAGTCCCACGGCTGGTGTGCGGCCAACAAGCTGGAATCTGCACACAGGGAAACCTGATCGGCGTTCCCTGCGCCAACCGCATGAGGTCACCCTGACTGATCTCGGCTAACCTCCTTTTCACCGCCCACTCCTGTCACATCGAAAACGTGTACAGAATCTGATAGATTTGTATTTTTGAAAAAGTTTGAAAAGACGATAGTCGTTTACTAGTTTTGATGAACTTTGGATTGGATTTTCCTTTATTAGTCTCGCAGTGGAGAAATTTACATTTCACAGCAGCAAAGTTATGAGAGGAAAGGAAGATGTAGAAAAACTAGATCCAGGAACTACTGTAAAGGCAGGCACTCTCGCGGCGCTATCTCGAAGTCAAAAGAACAAAAAAAACTAAAGAATATGACAACACAAAGACACAGACATGAAGCAGTTCTAGATGTAAGAAGAGAGGATCAAAAGCATCCTTTTCACCAATGGATCAGGGACGTCATGGTGGAATGTGCACGTCTGCTACAGGCTAAATGTTGAAAGCAAACACGAAGCTCCATTGACCAAAAGAGACTAGTGTCAAATAAACTGAAATTTAGATTCTTTAGCACTTTCTGTACCCTCTTTGTAACATGAAGCAGTTCGAGATGAAAGAAGAGAGGATCAAAGCGTCCTTTTCGCCAATGGATCAGGGACGTTATGGTGGAATATACACGTCTACTACAAGCTGAATGTCGAAAGCAAACACGAAGCTGTAGCATCCCATTGACGAAAAGAGATTGTCTGACATCTCCTGTCCCACGTAAATCCGCTTCAATTCCATGCCGCGATTTGTGATCATTGGCTTTTATACAGACAGACTAGGTTTCTGTTCACCCGTTAGCCTAATACGCTAGAGTCACTCTTGAAAATGGATGTCGCTATCAGTCCAATAGTGACCTACTTTTATTGACCCAAAATTATGTTTTTATTTTTTTACTGTTTGGGGTTGAAGGCCTTTATTTACTGCCAGCTAAAATGAGAGAAGCAGTCGGGAGCAAAATCAAATCAGAAATTGTAAGCACGCGCTTATCGAGCTGTTTTTATTTAATTATGTATTTTTTAGGTCATTGCTATTGACGATCTGTGATCAACATTTCTCATGTGATGCCAACTGTTCAAAATCTGCCGTTAAATCAATCAGAGCAGCTATTTTGTTTTTGACCGTTCAATGCAAAAATCTGACTGATTAAGATGGAGTGTTGGCGTCTTTTTTTTAAACTCATTCATTCACTCACGATGTGCAAAACTGTGTCCACTCCAGTGCCAGGGTTTTTGTCATTGTCACTAGAATAGCAAGAAATACAACAACAAACAAAGACGATTTTTGTTTTTTTGGTCTGTCGTCTGAAAGCCCATGTTGTGGTTTCATAATTTTACATTGTTTTACCTTGGTGGAAAAAAACAAAACTATCATCTTTCTGTGATATCTGTCAGATAGTTGCCATAGTAGAAGCTTTTATTTTTATTCTCCCAAGCCAATTTATTCACTTTTTAACTCATTCACTGCCAGACGATGTGCATAAATGTGTCCACTCCAGTGCCACGGTTTGTGTCATTGTCACTCAAATTCCTGGACCCACAGAATATTGCGTTTTAGCACTACAAACATTCAATACAGCACAAGAAACTTTAGACTTTCTTCTTTCATCAGAAAAAAATAGTTAATTCCTAATTTATATGGGGCTGGAGTTATCTGAGCGTGAAATGGGGGCAGCTGTCCAAACTATAATACATACATATTGATTTATGTAGCGCTTTAACAACAGCTGAAGCTCTAACAAACCACTAACATGGACAAAAGGCAAATGATGCCCCTTCGTGGAAGGGAAAAACATTGCCAGAGGTCTGACCAGCGCTTTATCGCAGCCTCCCCTACAAGAAAAACCAAAATCCAAACAAATTCGGGAATGTCGCTCCACGTCACACATTTTCAATTCCCCCCAAAATTCGGGAATGGCAGCAAATGAGTTTGAAGACAGGTTGTTTTTAGCGTTTTCAGTTGGTGAGTGTCCGCCATTTGCATGATGATGAATTAAGAGGTCTCATTGCTTTCGAATTTTCTGATCGTTTCATACTTACTCTAATTTACAAATAGGTGCTCCACTTAAATAAAAATAAATAAATAAATACCAAAAACGCCCGTACGCTAAATCTCCCTCCATGTTCACTTGTCGCGTAACCGTGCAACACGAACGCCCACGCACTCAGTTCGGTCTTCCAGATGCACGTATACGCTCGTAAACATCCACATACCCACATATTCCCAAGTGTCCCCCCCCCCCCCCCAACTCATCATTGCACTCTCCCAACGCTCCCACGCATCTCAGGTTCCTCACCCTCCACGCCACCCGCAACCCCCATATTATGTTAAAAGGAACATGCATTATATTATAACACTGGCTAGGTTTATTGTTGTCTTTGGCAATGCCCGACATCCTCGCCAGAAGTGCAGAAAGAAACCACAGCGGGGTCACAATGCCATGTATTTTTTTCTACCTACCCCCCCCCCCCCCAATCGACCGCCCCATCTTGTGAGGTCTTATTGTAGCGCTGACATTTTTTTTGTAATTATATCATTACAATCATATCTGATTTTGCAATTAAAGACTAGATGGCAGCTGTCGGTTTGCCATTTTCAAATGGATGTTGGTCAACCTCCAAATGTGACCGAGGGGAGGAGGGGGGTGAGCGGAAAAAAAAAAAACAATGTTCCCAGATGGCACAGCGGTTCAGTCGCCTGACGTGCATTTGACGCTGCTGCGGTTCGCCTCCCACTCAGTCACATTCCAACAACCGTCACATGGATTGGACGCTGATGGAAATTAGACAGAATAAGAGGTTATCATATTTAAAAGTTTCATGCTGTCATATGCTTAGTCAACATGTGTGACTCGAATACACAATTGAAGCACAGACAACCTGGGGTCAATCTGAGGTCAACAGACACAGCATGTTAAACTGTCATCTTCATCTAGGAGATTTGGCCTTGGACAGAATTTAGGACTTGGGAAATTCCTTGATCACCGAAGCAATTTACGACTTGAAAGTCCTTCGCAGGAAGAGCTCATTAGCAAGGTTACAAATTTATCAGTTCATGGAAGAGACAATGTTTTATTGCTTACAGCTGTTCGCGTTTAGACCGCCCAGGGGCGTGGTATTCTAATCAAGAAAACTATGTTTTACTAATGTATCACCTAAATTGGCATATACTCTCAATAAATAGCTTGGCAGAGGGCTGCAGAATTCAGGCGTCTGTCATGGATGGCTACGTCTCCTGCCGGCAGTAAACACAATCTGTATGGGCCTTCGTCCACGGGGTCCGATCGAACATGTCTGACAGACGCGTAAACTGTTTCGGCGTGTTGCACTGTTGAGGTCCCTCCTGAAAACGTGTTTAGAAGTAACACTGAAAAAAAAACAATAACATTGAAATGACCAAAAAATATGGTTTGCTAATGTCCATAAGACATTTTAATTTGTAGCTCACCCTTGCAGTTAAATTTTCTTAAAGTGCGAAGATTTGTTTTTGTGGCTGGTTCCAAAAAAAAAAAAAAAAAGATTGAGTTAATGGACAAGGCTTTAAAGCAGCTTGTTGCGCTCGCTGCCTCAGCGGTGACCCAGTGCAGATTGTCAAGTGACCTCGGTGCTGCTGCCTTGAGCCCGCAGTGAGGAATCCAATCTCCTCTCTGCAATACGCTGCATGTTTTAGCAGTCCGGTGTGATAACTTTGCCCTCACGTCTCTTCCGATGTGCCTTTCAATCGTCTAATAAAGCCTGACATGTTTTCTTCCTGTGATGACCCGCAATGGGAGGGGCTTTTGGCTTACCGATCAGCAGTGCTGGATTTGTTTAATCACTTTGAATCTCATTTTGGTACCTTCTATAAATGGTTTTATGGCAATCCACTTTTTTAAAACCTTATTAAGAGAATTTGCTGGTTGAAATAACATCAATACAGTCGCATTCCTTGCAAGACAGAACACACAGGGACGCCATATTCTATTGTGTGTATTGTGTAAAAAGGAGACAGTGAAAACATCAAAATAACAGTTATACAAAATTGCGCATGCAATGAATAATCAGTAATCCGAATTTTCTGTGGATGGCTGGTGACGTCTCAAGGCTATACCAAGTCTCAAATCTCATGCACACCCCTGATTAACTCATTCACTGCCATTCACAAATTTATTCGGAAATTGAAAATATGACGTAGAGCACCATTAGAAGAGAATCTGAAGTTTGTAACGCTGTGTATTGAATGTTTATGTCGTCCTAAAACTCAATATTCTGTGGGTCCTGGAATTCAAGTGAGAATGACAAAAAAAACTGGCACTGGAGTGGACATAGTTTTGCACGTCTGGCAGTGAATTAGTTAATATTTATTTAGTTGTTTATTTACAGTAAAGTCTCGTTATATCGATATTCAAGGGAGTCCGAAAAAATATCGATATAACCGGGACTATCGATATATCCGACCCTGTTTGTATGTAATTTTCTCCGTGCGTGCATAGAAATAGTATCGATATAACCGGGACTATCGATATATCCGATATCGATATAACGAGACTTTACTGTATTTATTTATTTATTGGTGATGATGATGATGGTTGTTGTTAATAATAATAATTATTGTTGTTATTATTATTATTATTGATAATAATAATAATAATAATTGCATTTAATTTACATGTGCCTTTCAGAGCACCCAAGGACACTTTATTTATTTATGTATGTATGTATGTATGTATGTATGTATGTATTTATTTATTTATTTATTTATTTATCTAATTCCAAGGTTGGGCAAGTGATTGACACCGGGCAAGTGGTCGTGTTCAGGCATTTTGAGGGCCATTACCCCCCATGCCCCCTGACGGGGGCCTGATAGCCTGCTTGTTTAATGAGTCATCCAAAAGGAGGGCCTCTCCACAGCGATTTGTTTCCTTGTTGGGCATTTTGCCTTCCACTGTGCCGGTAATTGTCTCGAACACAGTGGCGGTGACACGGCAACCTCAGTTCGCAATGAGATAAATTACTGTTGGAGAAATATCAATGTGCCGCTATTCCAAACCGGACCGGTGTAGGTTAGCATAAGCGAGTGGATAGAATTACAATGGGGAGAGGGGTGGGGGGGGGGTTCTTTAAAGTTCAATACCCCGAGGTCGTCTAATTCATAATTCAACCAACCTTTTCAAGAAAAATATGCCTCACAAGACTTGATCTCCATCCACGTGAAACGACAAAAAAAAAAAATGCCTGGAGAAGTATGAATTCATTTACATGCCATACCGCTAACCTCTCGGGTTGAATTCAAGACGATTTTTTTCAAGGCTGAGCGGCATATGTTTGTATTTTGAGTTTGAATCTGGTCACATTATTTAAAACGGCCCATCAATATTCTTTTTAGTCAATGCGGGTATTGGGAATTCAACTGAGTTTAGTGTTCTAATCATACGGGCAATGTGTCAGGCATTAGGTTAATTCACTGAACGGAACAACCCGGAACATCCCAAATACCGTACCATCTGCCTCCTTTTATTTCTACAAAGTATCATTTCCCTCAATGGGCACTAAAAGAAAACTATACAGACACATTACAGCCCCCTTAATGTGTCGTTAAGCATCCGATCAATGTTGTGAATTACATTTTAACTCTACAAAGAATGTAGAAGGCGCCCAGAAAATCTGAAAAACAGTTTATTTCCCCCCCGAAAAAAATATCACAATCTAAATTTCAGTTTATTTGACCCTAGTCTCTTTTCGTCAATGAATGCTACAGCTTCGTGTTTGCTTTCAACATTTAGTTTGTAGCAGACGTGCACATTCCACATGACGTACCTGTCCATTGGTGAAAAGGACACTTTTGAGCCTCTCTTCTTTCATCTGGAACTGCTTCATGTCTGGGTCTTTGTGTTGTCATATTATTTGTTATTTAGATTTTTTTTTTGTTCTTTTGACTTCAAGATGACACCGCGAGAGTGGCTGCCTTTACAGCAGCTCCTGTATTTTGTTTTTCTACTTCTTTCTTTCCTTTCCTCTTCCTTTCATCACTTTGCTGCTGTGAAATATTACTTTCTCCACTGTGAGACTAATAAAGGTAAATCCAATCCAATCCAAAACAACAAAAGTCATAGTCAAAGTCAGCTTTATTGTCAAATATGCTAATAAAATGTCCCACCCAATCATATTTTGTGTCAAATCAGCTTCCTCCAATAGCAAAAAATAAATAAATCCCCAAGTAGTTGTCGGCATTGTTGGTTTTTGAGCGATCGCATGAAGATTGTGCAAGATCTCTGACTCAGAGGACTTGTTTCAAGATTGGTGGTTGAAAGGGAATCTGAATATGCGTGATGTTTGTTGCGATTATCCGAGCACACCACGCACACGAAGCCCAAAACTGTTAAATGTCAAATTTCTGTGTGGGATCTGAAACAGATCTTTGCACAGTTTAGAAAGTCTTTCTTTTTTTAATGTGTATGTGTACCAGACATAGGTAGAAAACTAAACAATCTTTTGTTTGTCATTCAGGTTCAAAAGAAACAAGTCATACTGCGTTGCCTTTTTTTCATTCCGGTCTTTGCGGTGTTGACGGTGTGAGCTTGGCTACAAATTAGGCTTCACCGATTCTTACAGAGTATAAATTATTAAGTGTCAGCCATCGGCTGCAAGCAGTGATGGAAGCGACGGAGAAGGGAGACTTTGATTTGTTTCAAGCATACAGTTCCCATAAGAACACCAATTCCGCTCTCATTTAAGCCCAAATGAGCTTCATGCACCCTCGGTTTATAATTATTCTCACTCTACCAGATGAATAAATGCAGTATTTATTCAACATCAACAGAAGAGGGGGGAGCAAGGGGGTTAGGGGTGGGTGACTGGTGTGGCATTTAGGATAATGTATGGCATTGGATTGCAACTTGCAACACGGGCTCACCTCAAGGTCAACCGATTCATTCCTGCAGGGAGAATTTATTGCGCGGTAGTAGCAAAGGCAATGAGGTGCTATGATCCTTGAGCTCATGTCTATATAGAAGCTCTTACACTGCCAGGGCGGGGGAGAACGATGAGGGGTGGGGTCCATTGAAGGTTGTCGACCGCTTGTTAACCTTCTATTCCGATTTTGAGCTAGCTTGAAACTTGAGAGCGTTGCTAGCCAAAGCCTGCTCATGTTGCCGTTTTTTTAACGGTGCGGGTGACCACGGAGTTAATGTTCCATAAGACCATCAGTCCGATCATAAACACGGTAAATCTACAGCACCTTCGGACCGTTACTCACGTGGAATGAAGGGAACTCTGGAAATGACATGCCTGTCAAACGGTGATTGACGCCACCTAGCATGCTCTGCGGGAGAGTTCGTCACTCTTTTATAAATAGAGATGTAACTACACCCTTTCCTCCCGCGTCACTCGGTTGTCAAATATGTCAGTCTCTGTAAGAAAACATGCTCTTCCATCAAATCTTTAGTGGGGATTAAGTACAGTAGAACCTGAAAATACATTGGGAAATTGACTTAGGAACGTCGCTTGATACGAAATTTTCAAGTTACAAAATCTCTCAACAAATAAAGAAAATTTTGCCTCTACTTACGAAAGGAAGTAAAAATCAACACTTGGTTTTGCACCCTGCTGTGCATAATCAACCGTGTGTCAAAAAGCTCTACCTCTTCATTAAATTCCGCTTGTAGGATAATTGAGTGATAGCTCAATGGCCTTCCCATTTCAGCTCAACTGTTTCTATATCAATATTCATATTTTTTTGCCATTCTGCTTTGACTGACAAGAAACGTGAGTGCCTGTTTAAGGATGCCTTCCAGAGACGCTCCGACCTTTCAAACGCGGGGAATAGATAAGCTGTTGGAAATTGAGAGCGGCAAAATGAACCTAGCTCTTTTTTTCCGACAAGGCTATCCGAACTTTGTATTTTATGCATCTTTTCCAAGATGTGACCCTCGAGTCTGATACACGCTGTACAATTGAAGAAGACTGACTGGAACATCAAATTTATACTTTGGACTCCTCTCCCGCTGATAATAAACTGACGATAAAAACGGGGCTTGGTTTCGATTTGAAACCTTTTTTTGAGAAAAATGTTGTTATTCAATATTGGAATTAATAAGCTCTCCTAGTTGGCCGTCAAGGTAGAGTAGAATTTATTTAAAAATATTCTTTTCAGAGAGGAGCCGCTGCACAAGTAACAAGATTGCGGAAAAAGATGAAAATCGGCGGTGATCAGGTCCTTCGAAAATTTATTCCGCATTCAGCGGAGAACTTTTCGGTCGAATAGTTGGGGCTGGGCTTCTGGAACCCCCCTCCCCCCTCGTTCTACTCTATTGCCATGCAGATTTCCACATGAACAAAAAGCTCCGCCTCTTGAATAGTCAAGACACAAGAGTCATTGTGGCGAGGAAAATGAACCAGACGGCTCGTATCCTTGCGGGCGGGGGGGAGTGGAAGGGGGGGGCACACAGAGGCGGAGGGAGGAAGGGGATCTGAGGTAACGAGAGGGAATAGAAATTTGAAGAAGGTCAGATAGGTATGGGGGATGGGGTAAGGTTATGTATCGCTTTAAATGTGTAAGGAAGATTTTTAAAGTTGATTCTATATTTGACCAGGAGCCAGTGGAACTCTTGGAGGGCGGGGGTGATGTGGTGCAAGGATGAGGTTCTGGTGATGATCCGAGCTGAACAATTCTGGACGAGTTGAAGTTTGTGGAGAAGTTTCTGAAGGACACCAAAGAGAAGTGAATTGCAATAGTCAATCAGGGAGATGACAAGACTATGAACAAGGGTAGCAGTGGTGTGAGGAGTGAGAGACGTATGAAGACGATTGATATTGCGCAGGTGGAAGTACGCAGACCGGGTTAAGTTATTTATATGGGAGTGGAAAGATAATGTGCTGTCAAGAATGACACCTAGGTTTTTCACCTGATGGTAGGGAGAAACGGTCGAATTGTAAGTTTGTAAATTGTTAAGTTTGAGGAAGTTATGGGTAAACCAGGATTTGATTTCAGAAAGGCATAGTCTCTTCTGTTTTATATTTATTTTTCAGGGTGACAATTTTAGACCTTTCCAAAGTTGACGGGAAGGTGAAGCTATGCACAGGAAGCAGTCACCGGGCGAGCGCGGCATTCCTTCGCTGGTGGATATGCATAATTAATCGGTTACAGGATACACCACATCCCAAAAGGGCACCACAACCTTGCTTGCTATAATTTCATCAGACACCCAATTCAGATTCGTCGACTCCTAATGACTAGCATTATTTACGTATCAAATTATTGATGGATTATTTCAACAGACTTAAATTGGGATAAAGCAGGTTCAGTGATACCTTGTCTTACGAACTTAATTGGTTCCCAGACAGAGTATGGAAAGCCGGGACGTGTGTATCCCAAAAATTAATTGCCCATAGGAAACCATTAAAATGAGAATAATCCATTCCCAGGTCCCCATAAAACATAATTTTCTACTTTCTAATTTTCTAACCTTTAAAACTACAATAAATGTGCTATGGTATTATAACTAAAGAAATAAACTGTACTGTATAATAAACTCATTTTATTTACCTTTGTGATGGTCGTTGATGGCTTGATGGATTCATCAGCATTAAACACTTGATGAGGAACGTAGCCTTCTTCTTTCACCATCTTGAGGAATGATCCCTTGTAGGTGCTTTCTCTGCGATAATTTTACCTAGTTCCTCATCAATTGTGTTCTGTTTAGGTGTGTTGATAGCTTTTTCCATCTAGTGGGAAATGCTGTTCCTTTGTGGAGGGGAAAAACATCACCAGAGGTCTGACCAGTGCTTTATTGGCACCCCTGTAAGAAAAGAAAAATCCTGAATAATTTCGGGAATAGCAGAGAATGAGTTAACATTTTATTGTTTTGAACCTAAAAAAAAGGAGACAGATTTTCCATTGCCTCAGTCACTATGGTTAACTCCGCTTCGGATCTTTCGAGCGCAAGAAATAACACCTGCCAATTTTCCCAAAGCGAGTTTCCCCAACATCTCCTTTGACAGCTTGATATTACAGTAAAGTCTCGTTATATCGATATCGGTTATATCGATAGTACTGCTTATTACGATACTATTTCTATGAACTCAAGGAGAAAATTACATGCCCGCAGGATCGGATATATCGATAGTCCGGTTATATCGATATTTTTTCCGACTCCCGAGAATATCGATATAACGAGACTTTACTGTATCTGCAAAGTGAAGTTTTTTATTTTTATTTATTTTTCTTCTTCAATCTGACCAGCGCCTTACCTTAACATCAAAGCGTCGCAAGCAGTAAACCCCTCCTGACATCAAGCTCAAGTCTCTGAGGCGAGAAGGAAACATTACGCCATTACGCTCACCTGCTCCATAATCACGGTGACTTATCTCATGAATAAATCAAGCTCACCAGGTCTCAACTACTACGCCGAGTTCTCTCCTCTTTGACAGATGTCAACATTCTTTTACTCCCCGTTACCCTCAGACCGCCATTTTTAGTTTATGTTATTGTTTCCCCCACCCCTGCGACCCCCCCCAGAATTCTTTCACTGGCTCTTATTATTCATGACGCCATTGTGACATTTTTTTGGGATGAAGCGGTGATTGAACTGTTGCTTGGAAGCGCAGATCATTCCGCATTTGTTTTCCCGTAAGTCATTGGAATTGACAACTTGAGATGCTCTGCCAACGAGTGGCTGACTCCTTGCCTTTTAAATCACTCCGAAAGCGCGCCTCCGAAATGGCCACGGATGCCGCATTGGTGCCAATGTTAGGTGGGATCGATTGAAAGACTGAAATTTTCGATGAAGTTTAACATGTGATGGAGAATAAGAAGTTATCATATTAAAAAAGTTTCATGCTGTTATATGCTTAGTCATCATGTGTGACTCGAATACACAATTGAAGCACAGACAACCTGGGTGTCAAAGTCAAGGCCCGCGGGCCAAATCCGGCCCGCCACATCATATTTTTCGGCCCACGAAAGCAGATCAAACTTGTTGAATTCCATGATGATTGCTAAAATCTGAGCCATAATGTCATATTTTTGGATGTCAACCACAATAAAAGTCATTATTCTTGACTTCAGATTTGAAAACGAGTTATTCATTAATTTGCTGTGTGCTCTATATGTAATACTTGAAGGGATTTAAACATTCTAATGGGTTCCCCAAATTCATAACGGCCCTCGAGAGGAAACCATAACTACAATGTGGCCCGCGGAAAAAAATGACTTTGACAGCCCTGATCTAGGAGATCTGGCCTTCGACATAATTTAGGACTTGGGGAACTCCTTTATCACCAGAACAATTTATCACTTGAAACTCCTTCACAGGAAGTGCTCATTAGCCAGGTTACAAATGTATCAGTTCATAGAAGAGACAATGTTTTATTGCTTACAGCTGTTCGTGCTTAAAACTCAAGAGGTGTGGTATTGTAATCAAGAAAACTATGTTTTACTAATGTATCACTTTAATTTGCATATACAGTGCTCTCAAAAAATAGCTTGGCAGAGGACTGCAGAATTCAGACGTCTGTCATGAATGGCTGCGTCTCCTGCTGGCAGTAAAAGACAATCTTTCTGGGTTCGAGTCTTTGTCCACAGTGTCCAATCGAACATCTCTGACACCATGTGAGAATTTTTGGAGTTAGATGCGAAAACTAGAGGACATTTAATTGATTCCATTTTTACCCGAATATATGTCGATGCTGCAATGCTAAGACTTAGCATACTGTTCTGCTGGCGATGGCAGATTTGCAGCTGCGAGGCCCAAAGATTTTTCTGTTGAGTAATGCTCACGTCGCTATGAGGGTAGGGATTTGGAGGGAAGGGGTGTTTAACACGGCGTGCAGAATCTGGCACGCCGTCTTCTTTGGCCTACTAAACTCTACTCAACACTATGCAAAAACTCCCCGATGGCTTGTTGAGAGCGAGTGGAAGGGAAAAAAAAGGTGAACGGGTGGGAGAGAGACTCGGAAGAGAAATAGACAGGAAGCTGCAGGAAGGAGAAATGGAGGACGAGCAGCCAGATGAGGATTGGAGCGGATTTAGAGATAGATGAGAGTTGACTGAAGGGGATTGAGAAGGTAAAGCGAGGGTGGTTGGAGAACTACTAGCTGAGGATGAATTTAGTTATGGGAGGTTGGCCCGAAGCGAACATGAGAGTGGGTGATGAGGGAGTAGTGTCCACAGTACACTTGTATTCTGCTTTTATTTTACTTTGTCATTTTAACCATTGATGAAAATGTTTCTTCAGCCGTCATCTGTACTTCTTTGAAGGTGTCGGATGTTTCGCTCCTCATCCGAGAATCTTCGTCAGCAAACTAAAATTTTGCTGCTGGCTCTGGCCCGATATAGAAAGCAAACACAGAGGTGGCAGTGCCAGACCTCTGCTTTGATGGGTCCTTGCTCTAAGGTTGTCTGACGCTAATCTTATAAACCAATACAATATAGCCAATAATAATAATAATAATAATACATTTCATTTATGAGCACCTTTCAAAACTCTCAAGGTCACTTTACACAGGAGAAGGTTTTCTGTGGGTGAGCAGCGGCAGCCACACGCGGCAGCAGCGTTCACTCAACCCGGAAGTAACTCAAATCGATCGAAAGCTAGCTAGTGAGCTAATAGATAGCTAATCGATAGCTATCTATATATTGCTAAAGTTTGTAGCTTGCATTTTTCCAAGGTCACAGGCGAGCGAGATCCTCACGCCCGTGTTCTCTTGCACTCCTAATTAAAGGCAACACGTTTAGCAGCATGCAATTGCCCTCAAGTGAAGATAAAATAGTAGCAGTAAAGACTGTTTTATGATACCCACATTTACAGTACGAACACTATTCGGCACAATGGAATAATGATGTAGCAGGTTATGATAATGGTCTTGTGTGACCCGTGATTAAGATTGTGCTGAAATAAGAGGAGTTCACACCAGGGTGCCATTACGTGCAACTTGCTTTAATTTGGGTAATAGACTCTGTGAGTGTGTGTTTGTGTGTGTCTGTGTGTGTGTGTGTGTGTGTGTGTGTGTGTGTGTGTGTGTGTGTGTGTGTGTGTGTGTGTGTGTGTGTGTGTGTGTGTGTTTGTGTGAATTTTTGGTGACCTCTTGAACAGTGCCTTATGTCGTAGCTGTTGCCTATAAATGAAGAATTGTATAGCATGTCGCGTTTGCCAGGAATGACATGCACTCGTAGTAACCCGGTAAAAATACATAACAAAAATAAATAAATAAAGAAATACACAAATACATAAATTTAAAAATAAATGAATAAATAATAGAAATAAATAAATAATAGAAATTAATAAATGGGGTGTAAGTGGACTTTTTAAAAAACAACATATTTTTTTTTGTATTGGTGAGCAATCTATCATGTCATTCAACCAATAAATGAATACATGAATACGTGAATACATACATAAAGAAATACATACATAAATACTTATTATAAAAAATGCTTGTTTCTATTTTTAATTGTTTTAATTTCTTTCTGTGTCCAAATTAAATTGTTTTCTGTTTAAAAAAAATAATTCAACGACTGATACATTTAAAGAGACAGTGTGTAAAAAATTTCCAACATTATATTTTTTCACTATTAATAAAAAAAAAAACTACAGTATTTTCCGGTGTATAAGGCGCACCCAAAAACCTTCATTTTCTTCCAAAGATGACTTATACGCAGATGCGCCTTAAATGTGAAGTAATATTGAACCACAACAGGACTCCATTTCCCAACAAAGCTAGCAAAAATCGCCAATATGACTACAGCATGTATAACCTTGTCAAAAAATTCGAAAATAAGGTTGTCAGTGTCGATACAACGTAGAGATTAGGTCACTACATTCTAGTACAGTTCTCCACCATGAAACAGCACAAAATTCTACACTCTGTACCTCGAACCGTTTATCTTGTACAGACAATATCCATAGACAGCAAGTCACATACTCTTTTCTTGTCGCTTCCCAATTACGTCCTTATTTATGAATGTGAGCATAGCTGACCTTCTGCAAGCGGAGGGCTAAATTTATTTGTCTGGCAAACAGCGTAACAAATCGCATTCTGCCCCCGCACTAACTTCCTCTTCATATCAATCTGTCTCGAGTCCCCCGTTGGCTTCCTTCCCCGACAAGGCTTCACAATCCAGCAATAACTCTCCTCACCTGGTCAACTGGAACATTCACTCATGACTGTTGGGCCTGCAGACTGGAACGGTTCGTATTCATGGGTGGATGTACCGACTGGTCTTAAAAAGACAATTGTTAAGTCGTTTCACATATCTTGAGAGACAAAAACCACATTGTCAACTTTCTTCCGAGCCGAACGATTTCAGAGACAATGGAAGTGGTTAAAACACCGCTTTTGCGTGAATCTGTGGGCGGCTAGCGTTTTTGAATATGCAGGCGCATTTTGTGTAATGACAAATCACCATTTTAAGCGCAGGTGGTAGCTCTCCGGAGGGCCACATTATTTCTAATACATGCGAATGGTCTGATAAGAGCTGTAAGAGTTCTCGAAATCTTCTACGGCGGAGACAATAACATCCATCATGAAATTAAATGATCGTACAAATAGATTGCAGCTAGGAAAACTGCTCATTGATGAAAAGGTTTCTTCAGCCATCATCTGTACTTCTTTGAAGGTGTCGGATGTTTCGGTCCTCATCTGAGCAGTGGTAGCCACATGCGCCAGCGTTCACTCAACCCGGAAGTTATTTCATGATTAGAATGAATAAACAAACCTACAAAGAAATACATATATATATATAGTAAAGTCTCGTTATATCAATATTCAAGGGAGTACGAAAAAATATCGATATAACCGGGACTATCGATATATCCGACCCTGTTTGCATGTAATTTTCTCCGTGCGTGCATAGAAATAGTATCGATATAACCAGGACTATCGATATATCCGATATCGATATAACGAGACTTTACTGTATATATACAAACAAATACATATATAAGATTTATATTCATATATTCAGATTTGAACAAGCATCATGGAATCTCACAAGTTAATTTGCTTTCGCGGGCCGGATTTGGCCCCCGGGCCGTGACTTTGACACCTTTGCTGTAGATGGATCATCATGCACCGGAGGGCAACATGCAAGTATCAGATCACATACAAAGTGTTTTTTTTTATGAAATAATTCATCATGAATGTGAGATAGAGGTCTCAGGAACCCACGTATCAAATATGATACAAATGTCATTATAGGGTTAAAGCATAAAAACAAAAAAATAGGGATCAGTAACTCTGTAATATTGTGGAATTTGCGATTTTAGAGATGCGTCTGTGGAGACCTTCAAATACAGCGTGCGGACTCTCTCGAAAATAAATTGTCTGTCCTGCCATTATCTCACTCCATCTATCCTTTGACTCTCCGCTCACTCACGGGCTAGCGCGCAAATGGAGCCAGCTGGCTGTAATGATGACAAATCAACCCAAATATTTACATCCGTCCAGTTTCAATTTGGCTGCGCCCGCAAATTCACTGTATGCTGTTTTGATGCCATATGGCTGCCACAGCCATTGGAGCTAATCACTCTTCAGCTTTTGTTTTTTTTTTGCGTGACACCAACTGACTGGTTGTTAATGTCTGCCGATAACCAATGTTTACGGGTTATCTTTTGAAGAGAATCAAGGCATATACACCGGAAAATATGGTCTTTAGGATCAACGGAGGTAGGATAGAGATACTTTACATCACGTACATGCAGCTGCGAACTGGAACATACCATTAGACGGTACCATTGTATGTGACAAACTCTTTTTCGACAAACCGCACTGATTAGCATTTGATAGCTGTATTGTATGTCTCGACATTGAAAATCAGTTGCAGATTGAAAGTCTTTCACTTGCTTTCCAACTCAAATTATTTGAATTCACATGTTCCAGACATTGGACCACCCATTCGGCCCTCCCCCATTTTGTTTTAACATTACTTCCAAGGCCTGTGTTATTCACACTCTGATTTGTCATAAGATAACGTGAATGGCATCCTATCCGTGTAACCCTTTTTGGAGAGAAATGGTTTCTATTAAAACTCCGGTGCTTTGTATCAAGATACATGTGTCTTGCTATGGAACATAACGTCTTGCTCTTATCTTACCAGAAATTTAGAGTGAGACCAAAAAGAGAGAGAAAGAAAAAAACAACAGTGGAACACACACACAAAAAAATGGCGGATTTGAATCTGTATGTATCAGCACTTTTATAATTGGCGCGGTGAACTATTGTCCGGTGTTTTGTTGGTCTACGCTGGTGCCTCAAACCCCATTTATGGCGTGTGTGTTTTATTATTCTTTGCAAAAAGAATCATTAAATCTCAAGCCACCTTTGTTTCGCTTTTTGTTGTGATCTTAGTCCATTTATTTGCACCTTCCGCTGTGTGATTCTTGTGATTTTTTTTTTCACTGTCCGATCCTCATTTTTTGGTTGTCACGCTCTTCATTCTGCATCTCTATCTCCTGATAGAGAACATTTGGCCGTAGACGCCAGAGCACTCCCCGGTGACTCTGGAATGATTTACCATTCGCGCCTCGAGCCATTGGGTTTACCTCAGCGGTCGCATAAAAACCGTAGACAAAAGGGATAAAGACAATAGCGCCAGTTTGCTCGTCTTTCACCAACCCCCGCCGTCATCTTACGAGACGGAGCTAGGATTCTCAAAACACGTGTTTAAAGAGCTAAAGGGTCGCAAGCAGCTATCTGGGACGGATTGGAGGATTTGTGTTATTCCTGTATTGCAGAGCTGCAGTCTATGCAGTGTGAGCTGTTGGTTCTGGCAGTTTGGAAGTGATGCCTCTGGGAATATGCTTGTCTTTTAAGAGTCTTTGCAAAGACATTGCCAGAATGAATTAATTTAGCATGAGGGGAGAGGCTCTTGTACTCTGCGTGTGAACCAGCATCCGCAGTAGAAATCGAACAATAAATAAGACATGGTGTAAAAATGTGTGGATGTATTTTTGTTCTGGATGTGAAGAAAAATTTTGCGTCCAGGTCACTTTTGTGATATTGACTGTGTAGACCATAGTCACCCAATACTTGTGTGCTGCAAGGTCTCGCAGGCTTTTTAGACCACCTATAAATCATGGCCAATTACAAAGCTGATGCTCACTCCACTCTCCCCCAGCGATAACTGCACAGGGAGGAAGGGAGAAATGGAAGCTGTGTCCAATCTTTTCTACCAGACATCGCAATGGTACCTTGTGTACACTCAGCAAGTTTTATTTCCACATTTGATGATGCAATATTGAGCAAGCTATCCTCAAAACTGCAACAGACCTCTCTGGTGGAGAAAAAACAGCAATGTCAATCAGCACATAAGCAAAATCATTTGTCAAGAGTGGGATTTGAATCATCACCTCCATCCTGAGACTAGAAAACCCAGTTGATTCGGGAAGGGTTACCACCTGAGTCTGGCGCCTTAGACTGCTAGCCCATCCTGACAGGCGATGGCAAAGTCACTTTTCTGGTGGTAGATATGAAAGGTGAAATCTCCTTCATTCAAAACTTCCTGTCAGGAGTGGGATTTGAACCCACGGCTCCATCCAGAGACCAGAAAACCCAATTGATTAGGGAAGGGTTCACAACTTAAGCCAGGCGCCTTAGACCACTCGGCCATCCTGACAGCTCCTTGGTCGGTCTATTTTCTGTTGGTAGATTTTAAATGTTCAAGCCCTTTGATCCAAAAGTACATGTCAGGAGTGGGATTTGAACCCACGCCTCTATTCAGAGACCAGAAACCCCAATTGCTCATGGAAGGGTCCATACCTTGAGTCTGGCGCCTTAGACCGCTCGGCCATCCTGACAGACAATGGCAGAGTCTCTTTTCTAGAGGCAGATTTCAAAGGTGAAATCCTTTTCATTCAAAACTTCATGTCAGGAGTGGGATTTGAACCCACGCCTCTATTCAGAGACCAGAAACCCCAATTGCTCATGGAAGGTTCCATACCTTGAGTCTGGCGCCTTAGACCACTCGGCCATCCTGACAGACGATGCCAGAGTCTCCTTTCTGGAGGCAATCCTTTTCATTCAAAACTTCATGACAGGAGTGGGATTTGAACCCACGCCCCTCTTCAGAGACCAGAAACCCCAATTGATCATGGAAGGTTCCATACATTGAGTCTGGCGCCTTAGACCACTCGGCCATCCTGACAGACGCTACCAGAGTCTCTTTTCTAGAGGCAGATTTCAAAGGTGAAATCCTTTTCATTCAAAACTTCATGTCAGGAGTGGGATTTGAACCCACGCCTCTATTCAGAGACCAGAAACCCCTATTGCTCATGGAAGGTTCCATACCTTGAGTCTGGCGCCTTAGACCGCTCGGCCATCCTGACAGCTAAAAGTGTTTAATTTTAAATGTGAAATACTTTATATTTAAAAGTACATGTCAGGAGTGGGATTTGAACCCACGCCTCTCTTCAGAGACCAGAAACCCCAATTGATCATGGAAGGTTCCATACCTTGAGTCTGGCGCCTTAGACCACTCGGCCATCCTGACAGACGATGCCAGAGTCTCCTTTCTGGAGGCAGATTTTAAAGGTAAAATCCTTTTCATTCAAAACTTCATGTCAGGAGTGGGATTTGAACCCACGCCTCTATGCAGAGACCAGAAACCCCAATTGATCATGGAAGGTTCCATACCTTGAGTCTGGCGCCTTAGACCGCTCGGCCATCCTGACAGACAATGGCAGAGTCTCTTTTCTAGAGGCAGATTTCAAAGGTGAAATCCTTTTCATTCAAAACTTCATGTCAGGAGTGGGATTTGAACCCACGCCTCTATTCAGAGACCAGAAACCCCAATTGCTCATGGAAGGTTCCATACCTTGAGTCTGGCGCCTTAGACCGCTCGGCCATCCTGACAGCTAGGTATATAGTCTCTGTTCTAGTGTTTAATTTTAAATGTGAAATACTTTATATTTAAAAGTACATGTCAGGAGTGGGATTTGAACCCACGCCTCTCTTCAGAGACCAGAAACCCCAATTGATCATGGAAGGTTCCATACCTTGAGTCTGGCGCCTTAGACCACTCGGCCATCCTGACAGACAATGCCAGAGTCTCTTTTCTAGAGGCAGATTTCAAAGGTGAAATCCTTTTCATTCAAAACTTCATGTCAGGAGTGGGATTTGAACCCACGCCTCTATCCAGAGACCAGAAACCCCAATTGATCAGGGAAGGGTCCATACCTTGAGTCTGGCGCCTTAGACCGCTCGGCCATCCTGACAGCTGAGCATATAGTCTCTATTCTAGTGTTTGATTTGAAATGTAAAATACTTTATATTTAAAAGTACATGTCAGGAGTGGGATTTGAACCCCGGCCTCTATGCAGAGACCAGGAACACCAATTGATCATGGAAGGGTCCACACCTGGAGTCTGGCGCCTTAGACCCCTCGGCCATCCAGACAGACAATGGCAGAGTCTCTTTTCTAGAGGCAGATTTTAAAGGTAAAATCCTTTTCATTCAAAACTTCATGTCAGGAGTGGGATTTGAACCCACGCCTCTATCCAGAGACCAGAAGCCCCAGTTGATCAGGGAAGAGCCAATACCTTGAGTCTGGCGCCTTAGACCGCTCGGCCATCCTGACAGACAATGGCAGCGTCTCTTTTCTAGTGGTTGATTTTAAAGGTGAAATCCCTTATATTCTAAAGTACATGTCAGGAGTGGGATTTGAACCCACACCTCCATCTGGAGAACAGAAATCTCAACTCAATAGGGACAGGTTCAGAGCTTGAGTCCGGCGACTTAGACAACTCGGCCACCCTGACTCTTGACAGTTGAGACTCCTTCCATCTTCACTTGTTGGTTCCCCATCTTCACCCACTGAGAAATATGGAATCAAGGCCTCTCACTTCAAAACTCGGCTGAATTCATACAGGGAGGGAGAGACAAACAAACACAAAAATAAGATATTTTGAGAGCACTACACGAGCATGTCTAGCAGAACTGCTGTTTATGACACTTCAAAACTCTCCAGGAGGTAAATGAGAAAAAAATCTTCATTCTCTCTTCTCCCTACACAGATGTGACATGCTGCGACAGAGGATTACCGGGGATCCAATTTGCCACACTGTATTTTAGACAAGCGGAATATTTTACACATCCCTAATTTAGTGAGCGGGCAATGCAGGGGAGGTTTAGAGCTTGTGTCATATCAAAATATTTATGAGCGTGCTAAGTAAGTATGATACATCTTGTGGATGCTATATAGTATGTTGACTGAGTTGAATATTCACGGGGCCACATGAAGACAGAGAGCTAGTGGGCTAAAATGTTCACGCAAAGGGAAAAATTGCTGATCTTTATGGGTACATGTGTCATGCCCCACCTACATGCATTGTTAATCCCAGGGGGTTCATTTTTTTTGTTTTTATTTAACCTTTGATAACCTTGCACTTTACCTCACAACCCAGCATTGTAAGTAATGGTCTGCACTTGACCCTCACTACCTCATTGTGTAAAAATTCAGCTTTTGACCTTAAAAAAAGAAAGCAAATCGATTGGGAAGGACACATGAATTCCAAAGCCCAGGATGCAAGCCAAGACTAGAGCCGAGGGAGGAAGAGGAGGAGGAAGAGGGCCCTGGCGCATCAAATGAGGCTAAAACAAAGAAACTGAGAGAACGTGGCAAACGCTTTCAATTAACCTTCTGCGACCGCAGTTACTTTGCATTTTGCTTGCTATTACTTTTTTTGTCACACATCACATTGGAACATATTATGTGTATGATCTAAACCAGGGTGAGGGAACTCCAGGTCCGCGATAGTCAAATCCTGCCTGTCTTAGATCCTACCCGACTCCCCAACACACCTGATTCAACTAGTCATGATTGTCGCAGGCTCCTCCAGAGCCTGCTGATTGTTTGAATGAGGTCGGGGCATCAAAAACATGCAGGATATGGATCATGAAGAACTACAGTTCCCTGTCCCTGATACAAGGTAATAGTGGCCAAGCTTTACAAGGGGAACACTAAGTCAAGGCAGCAGGCGACATGTAGCGACGCTTAATGCATGTTAACATGATTACTGCACCTTTTAGGCCCCTTTTACACTGCTTGTAAAAAAGTCAACAATTTTACGAGTCTTTTCCGGGATGGCAATCTGTGTAAATGCTGCGGTGAAAACGCAGCACAATGTCGCAGCTGCATCCCACTCGGCTGGGCTTTGTGTCAAAGTCAAAAATGGAGGGAGAGAGTCTTGTGCATCTTGTGTACACGACCCATCGCAAGATGGTTTGAAAATGCTTTGGAATTATATTTATACTAACCATCTGGAATAAGATGCTAAAATGATTACAACCTGTTCAGCAACTAGAGACGGGCTTTTTAACAACACCCTTTGGGCCCAGTCGTTTTAAATTTGAAATCAATAAGAGGAAACCAATGAGTAGCATAACCGGTGACGCTAGGTGAAAATTTCAGATATGTGTGTGTTTTGGTAATTCTTAAAAACATATCTAAAAAGAAATGCACATTTCAAACAGTACATTACATTCATCATGTTTGTTATATACAAGCATTGAAGGACATCAAGACTGGATAATTTATGACGGCATACTATTGAAATGCCCACATGCACGTGCACAAATATGCCCCCCCCAGGGACTGTGAATTGGAAATGCATATGGCAGCAATCTAATTGGATGCATCCAGTGATGTAGTGACAACATTATTTATAGTCCTTGGTCTCAAACCAAACTTTTCCAAACAGATACATGCTGCAATTGGGAAAAATAATCATCCATCCATCCATCCACCCACCCTAACCCATCTATGCATCCACCCTAACCCATTCATCCACCCAACGATCCTCCATCCATTCACTCACCCTGCCCATCCATCCATCCATCCACCCTAACCCATCCTCAATCCACCATTCCCATCCATCCGCCCTACCCATCCATCCATCCTAACCCATCCATTCATCCACCCTAACCCATCAATCCATCCATACATCCACCATTCCCACCCATCCATCCATCCTAACCCATCCATTCAACCACCATCCGTCCATCCACCCTACTCATCTATCCATCCATCCACCTGAACCCATCCATCGTACATCCATCCATCCATCCAACCACCCTAACCATCAATCCATCCATCCATCCACCATTCCCACCCATCCATCCATCCATCCTAACCCATCCATTCATCCACCATCCGTCCATCCACCCTACTCATCTATCCATCCATCCACCTGAACCCATCCATTGTACATCCATCCATTCACCTACCCTACCCATCCATCCATCTATACTCCATCTATCCATTCATCCATCCATCCTTTCATCCACCCACCCTACACATCAATCCACCCATCCATTCATCCATCCGTCCACCCAACCATCAATCCATCCATCCACCTGAACCCATGCATCAATCCTCCATCCATCCTTTCACCCACCCTACCCATCCATCCACCCTAACCCATCCATCCATCCATCCATCCATCCATCCATCCATCCATCCATCCATCCATCCATCCATCCATCCATCCATCCATCCATCTATACTCCATTCATCCATCCATCCATTCACCCACCCAAAACATCCATCCATCCACCCTCCCTGCCTAACCTATCCATCCACCCTAACTCATCCATCTACCCTAACCCATCCATTCATCCATCCATTTTCTCATCCCATCCTCGCCTATCCTCACAAGGTTCGTAGGCATATCGCTTCGGGCAGTCGGCGAGGTTATTATATTCCAATTAAATGCAATAATCCAAATACTGTACATATTTTTAGGGGGGATCTTATATACATATTTTGCATGCACTGATTAAAGGTTAAACCTTTCAACTTCATCCTGGGACTTAAGAGCTTTAAAGTTCAGTGTTTTTGTGTGTGTGTGTGTGCGCGTCCATGTGTGTAGTTCTGTTTTCTCACCTGTGTGCGAATTTATGTGTGTGTTTGTACCCCGCGAGTAGCTGACTATTAGTTCCACTTAACTCAGCATGGTAATTGGCCGTCCATTGATGGACTCGGCTCCCTCTTCACGCTCAGTGGAGCCCGGCGCTTTGTCTGAGGACTTGCGGGCGACATGCTGGCAATGGCGCAGGCGCTTAAAATAGCGCATCGAATCAGCCATGCTCCAGCAAACACCGCTAACATGTGGGGAAGAATGGCGAGCTAATGGCGTGTGAGTTTATGTGTTTAACTGTGTGTGTGTATATGTGTGTGTGTGTGTGTGGAAAAGGAACTCAGCGGGTTATGAAGGTACTCCCTGTGGAGGGCAATGGGTTAACTTGGTTAAATCGAGGTGATATTTAGTCACGTGGGCCTCCCCTTCCGTCTTAGCTCTTCTCGCCATCCATGACTTCAGTGTAGGCTTTGTTTCTTCATCCCTCCTTCGCCTCTCGCTCTTCTCTAATTGCTCTTTTGATCTTTTACGCTTATGCCGACTGTGTCCCGATTGCCTCTGTGTGTTCGTTGTGTGCAGATATAAATAGTAACGAGACGGGAAAACCCTTACTGCCTTGCAATCGACGCGAACATTGCAATGAGCACATCACAGCAGACTGCATTTTTGATGCATCGTTGGAACATGGCGGAGGGATCAAAATTAGGCGTTGACCGTGAGAAATTTCAAAAAGATGGAAACAAGTCAATGGTTGCCTATTTTTATTCATTATTATTCTTGTTTTTTTCAGACAAAAAAACTTTTTCACGTTAAGAGTTTGACTTTCCATCATGCATGCTGTCCAGTGCAGCGAGGTTCATGACTGGAATATTAAAAAACAACAAACCCAATATAGGTTGAGGATTAGCCTCGATTTCAATTTTCAGCTTCACTGAAACATACGTTTGCAATAAAGCCAAAAAGTGAATTCTTGAATATGTGTTTTCAAAGCTTTACCGTTCTTGTTTGCTCAAATCCTCCACCATTTCGCAATATGTCAGCTGGAAAAACATAAGAATATTTACCCATGTCTTTGATGGCCAATACACACACAAAGCTATTTTACCATTAAAATCCTTGATAATTATTGAAATCATTCGATTCTATCAGAGATATTTTGATCGCACACTGTGGACGAAGACTCGGACCCAGATAGATTTTCCCTACTGCCGGCAGGAGACGCAGCAATTCATGACAGACGTCTGAACTCTGCAGTCCTCTGCCTAGCTATTTATTGAGAGTATATGCAAATTTAAGTGATACATTAGTAAAACATAGTTTTCTTGATTAGAATACCACACCCCTGGAACGTTCTGAGCCCCAACAACTATAAGCAATAAAACGTCTTTTCCATGAGCTGATAAATTTGTAACCTGGCTAATGAGCTCTTCCTGTGCAAGTCGTATATAACTTCGGTGATAAAGGAGTATCCCCAGTCCTAATTTCTGTGCGAGGCCAGATCTCCTAGATGAAGCTGACAGTTTAACTTGCTGTGTCCTCAGATTGACCCCAGGTTGTCTGTGCATCAATTGTATATTCGAGTCACACATGTTGACTAAGCATGTAACAGCATAAAACCGTTAAATGTGATAATTTAGTATTCTGTCTAATCTCTATCAGATTCTAATGTGATGTCAACAAAAAATTCACAAACCTGATCATCTTTTTCCTCCTTCTTCTCTTCTTAGCAGCCCTATGCTCCACCCCCTCATCCCATGGCTCCTCCCAGCCCCAGCACCAACAACTGCAGCCATGGAGCGGCGGAGCAGCTGAGTAAGACCAACCTGTACATCCGAGGTTTGCCACCCGGGACCACCGACCAGGACCTTATCAAGCTCTGTCAACCGTAAGTCCTGGCAACAATTCCACTTCTGTATCTCAAAATATCTGCATATGCACCTGCCGCGTATATATAAATAGACAATGAAATACAGCACACGTGCACATTTTTTAATCAGATAAAATGCAATCAAAATTAATGCTCACTTTTGTGAGAGAATCCTTGATGAGGCGTTCCGTTTATCATTGTGTTTGACATTTGCAGCTACTTAAGGCCGTGCCGCATAATACCGAGAGCTGATTCTATAATTGTGCATATTTTATTCACCTACATGCGAGGCAGCTTTTAATTTAACCCGCATTACCGTATGCATGCGTAGCCCACAACCGGCCGCGAACGCATAAATGGAAATAATTATGAATTACAGTTACTAGGTGGGAGACGGACACCGTTTTGACCTGTGTGATTTAAGTTAACCTTTTGCGTTTTCCAACGCGCCATCATCAACTGGATACACGATTAGAAGGTTCTGGATATGAGTAAATATTAAAAGCCCAGCCGTGAGACCGAAAAGGATTTCAGGCTGGGTAACAGAGTGAAAATGAAATGCACTGCAAGGTTTTTTTGAGCAGCAGCATGGCTGGATGTTGAGTGACTCTGGATCAAAATGCATTAAACAATCCCAGAGGCGCAAATAAATTCAAAAATAAAAATCTAAATAATAATAAAAATCATAAATAATAAAAATAATAATAAACATTGTAAAAATAATAACAATTTTTTTACAAATAATAAATAATAAAATAATAAAAATAACAAAAATAGTAATAATAAAATAAATATATATAAAAGTTTTCCAAATATAAGGCACACCACATTATAAGACGCTACAGTAGAGCCTGGGCTTACAAACTACTTCTACAGTAGGAGATTGAGTCAGTGGCTACTGACAGCAGTTGTGAGACCTGTTGTGGGTCAATATGACTTCACATATAAGGCTGAATTTCAAAAAAGGCAAAATCAAAGGACCATGAACCCAATCAAATCGCTTGACAATCTGCTCTTCTTTCGGCCCTTCATAGACGTCGTCATCGTAAAAGCCTGTTGTCGTTTCCATCACAGGACGTAATTAAGCTTTCAAAATGCCGATTTGATCAAACTAAAACGCAATTACCGACCAACACACTCGCAAAAGGTCGCACACAATACAGAATTACGGACTAAAGGTCACGTTCAATCCTGCGTGCACCCAATTACACTGCGATCAACTATTTATCGGGAATTTTTTAGTCCGCGCAAAGGTACTCCTCCAGTTCCGCAAAATGTACGATAGATAGAGAGGCCAAAAAGGCTCGCCTGCACAAAGCTCAATAAAGTCTAATAAATCCTAGATTGGACCACATCCCCGAGGAAATGCCGACCGAGACCTCATCAAGCTCAAACACGCAGTCAGAGTGTGGTTTGCTCTCTATGAAATTCTCTCATAAAAAAGTGAACACGGATACACACATAAATTTCTTCGCTTGTTCACATTTAAAATCGTAACAAAAATAAAAAATAAAGAGCTCAAGATAATGACGGGGAGGCGAAGCTTGGTGATTGAGAAATTTAAACCTCAAAACAACAGTCGAGTTGCCTCATCAAGTTGATGAGAGGAATGATTCACAAATTATTTGGAGTCGGGAACGTATTGTCCAGTCTGTTTTGGGAATCATGTTAGGAGTCGGTTGGTTCGTACAAATTCCTTGAAAGGCCCCAAAGGCTTTGAAAACAACAACAAGCAGGAAATACTGAAGCGGAAAGCATAAATGTTTGCAATGGATTAAAGAAGTCTTTCCGTATCAATTCGAGCCGTCAGGACTCCAATGTAGCGTTCCATAAAATGCACAAGATGGCGCCCAAGCTCCGTTGGAAATGGGCTGATTTGTCTGCTGGGAATTTGTGTCAACTAGTATCAAGTAGTAGTCTTGGTGCAACACACAACCATTCACCATCGCGTTATTTATGTGTTTTCCTTCTAATTTCGCCATCAACACAAAGTTTTCAGACCAAACAAAGTACCCAAAATGCATTGTGTGCCGCCTTCTCGGTCAGGAGCGTTTCTGATGTTACGTCACATCAGGAATCGTCACCAACTCGGAAACAAGACTTCCTGAATATTCAGCGCGAGTCTTAAAACGTAAAATATAGCTATATGCGATAGAATCTCAGTCAAATACGCTCAGTAGAAGTCATTTGAAGTGATTTTACAAATTATGGACACAACTTATCGGGAGGCGTTGGTTATACTTTAATACTGACGAAAAATGGCACAGTGGTTTTCAGATATGAAAAACATTCTATTACTTTAGCTGGCTAAGCTGTTTTTTTTTCTTATCAGTATCCTGGGCTTGTCTGCCATTTTGAAAAAAAAAAATATGTGCGCGAACATGCAGGCGTATGTGATAGCGAGAGACAGAATAAAGCCAAATTGTTGCATCACACACTTTCATCGAAAGGAAGGACCCCGCCATGCACTTTTGCCACTATCCCCGATAACATTTTTGACAGCAGAACATGTCTCTGCTCCCAAAAAAAAGGCTTGACACGGCACCAAAAAAAGCATTTCGACTGCGGTCGGACCCTCCCAGTTATGAACTGTCATTTTTCACTGCCACAACGTTGGCACATTTTCATTAACCTCCTAAAGTTCACACTTCCTTCTCGGAAGAAA
Organism: Hippocampus bargibanti; assembly: GCF_051943395.1. Taxonomy (NCBI): domain Eukaryota; kingdom Metazoa; phylum Chordata; class Actinopteri; order Syngnathiformes; family Syngnathidae; genus Hippocampus; species Hippocampus bargibanti. Next base: position 9,458,551 of record NC_142753.1, on the reverse strand, counting down.
AGACCTTTCGGTTTCTGAATTATGTATTGAAAGCACCGCACATAATTAAAGGATATGTTGTTTACTTCCCAACAGCGAAGCATATAATCATTTCATAGTTTCCCCCAGAGCCATCAAGTTGAAGGAAGTCATGATGGAATAATTCCACCCTCTCCCTCCTGAATCAAAATCAAAATGTTCTTATGTGCTCTGACATCCAAACTTAAATATTCTCCACTTATTGTAATTTTTTTGGGATGTATGTCAGTATTTTGGATATATTTGTTACATATTTTAATGCATTTTTATACATTAAGAATTATTTATGTTGGAATTTTGGGGGGCCGCAGAACGGATTAGGGTATTTACATGTAAAACACGTCTCTATTTACAAACTTAAAAATGTCTTCCAGAACCAATTAATTTCATAGTGTTACAATAATAATAATAATAATAATAATAACAGTAAGTTTTATTTATAAACGTATTTCAATACTCTCAAGGTCACTTTTCAGTCACTGGGTACGTTTCTTCTAAGTGTGAGCAACGGCAGGCACACGCGCCAGCGTTCACTCAACCCAGAAGTCACTCAAATAGATATCTAGCTAGCTAGCTAATAGATACCCAATAGATATCTAATAGATAGCCTGCTAGATAGCTATATAGCTAATATATAGCCAGCTAGATAGCTAGCTAGCCACCTAAATAGCAAATAGATAGCAAATAGCAAATAGATAGACAATAGATAGCCAATCGATAGCTAAGAGATAGCAAATAGATAACTAACTAGATAGCCAGATAGGAAGCTAGCTGGATAGCCAGATAGGAAGCTAGCTAGAAACCATTTTTATAGCAGTTATATTTTTATTTTTCAATCAATAAAAGTAGAACATGTCAGATTGTGTTGTAGAATTTGTAGCATTATTTTGTAGCATTTCCGGAAGTTTCTTCGTTTCCATTGTTTAGAATGACTTGCCGATAGCTGTCGAGTGAGTAATTAAATGGATCGGGTGTGTGCTTCTTCGTTGTTTTTATTCAACTGGATGGCTTTTAGGTTCTTCACAGCCATCATTCTGATATATTGGTGTACCGACAAGCCAAAGGAATGGAAAGCAGCTTAGTTGGGTGCGCAGCCAAATAGCAAGCGGCCCTTTAGGTTGCCTGACGAGGTTCTGAGGAGTGGGTGCACAACAACCCATTCTGTGAGAAAAACGTCTTGGCGTCAACCAACCAGGTTGAGGCTCAGGTCCAAACCAAAGCTCAACATTCATCCCGCCCAAACCAAAGACATTTTTTTTCTCTTCTTCAATGCCAAAATGTACAACTCAGCCCGCAGAGCCCCCAAACTCTACGGGTTAAAGCAGACTTTACAAGCCATAAAACCCTCTGATGATGATTTTTTTTTTTTTTGCAATCCCACAAGCGGAATCCAAACATGGTTTTAATCAGACACAAAAAAAAATGTTGAAAGTTAGAACTCAGACCACACATTTAACATTCTCTCCCCCCTCCAAAAACATGCTCATTACTTCTCATTTGCCTCTCTGCCCCCCCCCCCCCCCCCAACCCAATTTGCAATCTAGGGGTACTTTCAATCACAATGACTGGTAGGGCCTGATCAAAGGAACGAAGCAAGCCAAAGTGATGGCTAATCACCATCTTTTGGCCAGATAACCTCACCCCTGTGCGCTAGCGGAATGCCGCTTGAACAACAAATGTTTGAGGGTATGCTAAGTAGAAAAGTAAAGGGGTGACCCTGGGACCACCTGTTTTAAGGAACCTGGCCCTGCATACTCAATGCCGTCAGATTAGTCCTAAGGACTCTCCGAGGTCCGATGTTGACACTTACCACCTGCTAATCAGAGAAGCCCTGTGTGGGTTCTGTTTAAAAACAAACTGACACGAGGGGTGTGTGTGTGTGTGCAAAGGTGTTCTGGGCCAGATTCCAAGACTTAAAGGACACCCGACACCATTTTTTTTGTTTCCTAACTGACATCAGAAAAACGTTTTATAGCATCTAAAATACCCAAAACACGTAGGCTGATATTTTAGTCAAATGCAAAACACCAATAAAAATTGACTTCAAGTGTCCCAAAACTACTTGACCCCAGAGATGGTGAGTTTCAGAAGGTCCCGCCCACGCCAAGACGTCTTGCCTTGCTCTAGAATCAAAACAATGGCTTCAGATTCGGAGAAGATATTTTCTTGTACTCATCCAGTTATGAAAATGATTCAAATAGTTCTGAAGAGGAAAGAATAAATGTTTGCAATCGATTAAAAAAGTCCTCCAGTATCAATTCGAGCCGTCAGGACTCCAATGTAGCGTCCCAGAAAATGCACAAGGTGGCGCCCAAGCTCCGTTGGAAATGGGCTGATTTGCCTGCTGGGAATTTGTGTCAACTAGTATTAAATAGCAGTCTTGGTGCAACACACAACGATTCACCATCGCGTTATTTATGTGTTTTCCTTCTAATTTCGCCATCAACACAGATCAACACGAACTTTTCAGACCAAACAAAGTACCCAAAATGCATTGTGTGTCGCTTTCTCGGCCAGGGGCGTTCCATACGTGACGTCACGTCAGGCATCGTCATCAACTCGAAAACAAACCGAACCGAAGGCTGTATCATTTCTCGGCTAATCGGTAATGGCGTTTAGCATATCAGCTAACCGGCGCAAAACACAACATTTAGATAGCTGTCAAACCAACATGATGTTTTCACACCCACCAAAATGGGGCATCCTGGGGTTGTTCCACGATGACATCACAATGCTGATCCGAACGGAATCAACCCTGGACAAAAGGAGAAAAGAATATAGAACAGGAAGAACTAATGCACGATTTTACAGATTTATAATAAAAAAAATGCGACAGAGTGCAGTACAAACCGAGATAGGACAAGATGGATGAGGAGAGGGAGAGCTGAGGGCCAGCAGAGTCAGAGATAAGAGGCTGTGAGAGTGATTGAAATAGGATTAGCCCAGACAGGCCCTGCATCCCGGCCGCAGCATCACAGTGTTAAACCCGCGCTTCACAAGGGACCGCCTCTGTCACATCAAAGCTTCCCTCGGGCTCGCCTGCCATTGAGGCCATCCGAGTCGCTCGGCCAGCTGCACACCGCCACATCCATGCGTATCACGCTCTTTTACCTGGATGTCTCCATTACGGGTATTGGAGGCCGCTGCTGACTTCTTCTTGCCTTTTTCATCTCACCCGCCGTGCTCTTGTCATCCCTATTTGGACCATATTGATGTCCATAATTTATAAAATCACTTGAAATGACTTCAACTGAGCGTATTTTACAAAGATTCCACGGCATATAGCTATATTTTACGTTTTAAGACTCGCGCTGAATATTCAGGAAGTCTTGTTTTCGAGTTGATGACGATGCCTGATGTGACGTCACGTCAGGAACACCCCTGACCGAGAAAGCGGCACACAATGCATTTTAGGTACTTTGTTTGGTCTGAAAACTTCGGGTTGATGGCGAAATTAGAAGGAAAACACATAAATAACGCGATGTTGAATCGTTGTGTGTTGCACCAAGACTACTACTTGATACTAGTTGACACAAATTCCCAGCAGACAAATCGGCCCATTTTCAACTGAGCTTGGGCACCATCTTGTGCATTTTATGGAACGCTACATTGGAGTCCTGACGGCTCGAATTGATACGGAAGGACTGACGATGCCTGATGTGACGTCACGTCTGGAACGCCCCTGACCGAGAAAGCGACACACAATGCATTTTAGGTACTTTGTTTGGTCTGAAAACTTTGTGTTGATGGTGAAATTAGAAGGAAACACATACAGACTACTTTTTGATACTAGTTGACACAAAAAGACAAGCGCTTTAAAAGCGGAAAGAAAAGCGCTTTAACAACAGCTGAAGCTGGAAAAAAGCACTAACATGGAAAGAGGAGAAATGATGCCCTCTTATGGAAGGGAAAAACATTGCCAGAGGCTATGGCCAGCACTTTATCGGCACCTAAACAAGAAAAAAAAAACTAAACCTGAACAAATTCGGTGTGCTTTATGTCATATTTTCAATTCCCGAAGAAATTTGTGAATGGCAGTGAATGGGTTAATAATACAGTAAAGTCTTGTTATATCGATATTCTCGGGAGTCGGAAAAAATATCGATATAACCGGACTATCGATATATCCGATCCTGCGGCATGTAAATTTTCTCCTTGCGTTCATAGAAATAGTATCGTAATAAGCAGTACTATCGATATAACCGATATTGATATAACGAGACTTTACTGTATATATATTTTTTTCCTTTCACTGTCATACTACTAACTCGAATATTTGCTTCACAGCAAAGCACTCGTATCATACCAGGGAAACGCGCACTGTTCTCTATTCCCTGTTGTGTTTTGTAAAAGAATGCACATGCCTATTACCACTATGGCCTGTTTATCTACTGAAGAGTGACAATCCACTGATTGTCTCTGTGTGTGTTTGTGCGTGTTCTTATGCAGTGTCTGAATGTGTCGGAACTGCTACTTTTCTCTCTCAGAGCTCATCAGTTCAGAGACACCACCCACCCCACCGCAGCGTGCAGTAAATAGAGTCCCCGCCACTCGTTGAGAAATGGCACAATTATCCCCCCACTAGTGAAATATCGGCTGGGATGCTTCGCTGCTCTTTCGGCACAGAACATGAGTGTGTGTTTGTATGCCTGTATTTGTCATATTACGGGGACATCATGTAGATATGTTTCCCCAGTCACAATTTAGCGACCAAAAATGGCAATCGTAAGTTATCTCTGCGACTGCTTTGAACGAGTTTGAGGATTTAGAATAATTAGAATAGACTGATAGATAAGTAGGTAGGTATATGTGATAGATGCGGTAGATATGGTAGATACGGTTGGTGGATACGGTAGGTAGATATGGTAGGTAGGTAGGTAGAAACGGTAGGTAGATATGGTAGGGAGATACAGTAGGTAGGTAGATACGGTAGGTAGATATGGTAGGTAGATACGGTAGGTAGATAGGTAGATATGGTAGGTAGCGAGGTAGATACGATAGGTATGTAGGTAGGTAGATACGGTAGATACGCTAGATACGGTAGGTAGGTAGGTAGGTAGGTAGGTAGATAGATAGATAGGTAGATAGGTCGGTAGGTAGATAGGTAGGTAGATATTTTTTTTAAATCGGAATTTCTCCATTGTGTGACTAATAAAGAGGTAGGTAGATATGGCAGGTAGATACGGTAGGTAGATAGGTAGATATGGTAGGTAGCGAGGTAGATACGATAGGTATGTAGGTAGGTAGATACGGTAGATACGGTACATACGATAGATAGATAGATAGATAGATAGATAGATAGATAGATAGATAGATAGATAGATAGATAGATAGATAGATAGGTAGGTAGATATTTTTTTTAATTGAAATTTCTCCATTGTGTGACTAATAAAGATGATATTATCTTAATACACACACACACACACATAGACACACACACACACACCAACCCCTCGTCAACCGTGGTGGCTCTGCATAATCCAGAAGTAAAAAAAAAGATATCATTTGATCAAAATCCCATGTACGAACTACTTAACTTCCACGCGACCTATCTGCCGTTGGACCTTTTGGGGTAATGTTGGTCAGTGACTCTCAGAAATGTCATTGAGGAGCGTGTAGATTTGAAGTCATCCATACTTGAGCTTATTAACCTCAAGTGGCTTCTCTCAGTGGCCTTTACCAGTCAGCCACTTTACAATTCCGAGCATGAATAAAAGACACTCAATAGTAGAACGGTAGTCAATAGATGAACAGATTTTTATCTGACCGCGTTGTAGCACGCATTGGTTTCTTGACTTTTACATGGCTCGCACATTAAAGCGATACACAGACGCAGATGCAAAGTTGAAAACCATTGACACATTTACTCTTTTGTCTTTGCAGGTACGGGAAGATCGTGTCGACAAAGGCCATTCTGGATAAAAACACCAACCAGTGCAAAGGTAAGCCATTTAAACACACGAAATACCGAGCCCAACTTTAGAACGTACAGAATATATTACTGTGTAATTGTGTGTACATATGCTCCTTATCTCAATGGCTCATTGCTAATTGTTTCTAGAGCCGACGTTGTACACACAGACGGGCTTGAATATAATCGAGTACAAGAGCAATTAATGAGTGAACAAACCAAATTGGAATTGGATCAAATTTAATGTCTTGTCACACTCCTGTTTCTTCAGATTACCCTTTTTTCCCTCATTTTTTAGAGTATCACTCGGTGTGTATGGTCAACAGTGGGTTTACATATTTTAATGTAACGGGGTACGTCTACTTACGAATTTAACTTGTTCTGGAAGAAATCTCTCAATGAGAAAATTTGTAAGTAGAGATACGTTTTCCATTGAAATGCCCTAATCCGTTCCAAGTACCTCAAAATTCAGACATAAATGTTTTATAAACTATAAATATGCATAACAAATGTAACAAATAGATGTTCCAATGTAATTATTACACATATTTATCTGTCTACAAAAATGGACACATACTGTCGAGGTCCATCTTAGCCAATAAGATGCCGGGATGATGCCTAGCAATAGCCAATGGTGAAAGAGCAATCAGAATGTGGTGTTTAGGAAACTCAGAGCTGCAAGTTGCAAACCATACTGTATTTGTAACTTTCATATCTTGAAATTTCTTTCATAACATGAGGCAATATTTTCTCATTGAGACATTTCGGAACTGGAAAGTTTCGTATGAAGAAAGATTCGTTAGTAGATGTACCATTGTACTTATATAAAACCAATTAACAAATTGAAATTATTACGGACGCTGCCCAATTTATAAACGAGATACGTTCTGAACGGTCGTTCGTAAGGTGAATTTGTTCGTAAGTTGCTTCAGCGCTATATTTTGTACGGGGTGTATGTTCAAGGTTCATATAAGTATGTTTAAGGTTTATATAAGTATGTTTAAGGCTTGTATAAGTCACCTGTATTGGTTTGTACTGAAAAATAAACAGTTAATAAACTATATGCTACATAAAGATATGTACAACTGGAGAGAAGACTACATATGTTACTACAAAAATGTTCATATGTACCGTTGTTCGTAACTTGAATGTTTGTTAGTAGAGAGCCTCATGATTATTATTATTTTTTTTTTTTTTTTTGGGGGGGGGGTATTTTGATGGCAGCCATGTTTAAATTTTGTCCTTTACCTGTCAGTAAGTCTGTTTGGTCTTAAAGGGAATGGAAAAAAAATGACAAAGGAAAAAGAATGATTGGGGTGAGTGTGCGGCATTGCTACTTGCCCTGCGGTACCAAGCAGCACTGTTAAAAAAAGCGACTGACGTTCGATCATTCTATAATTGCTTTATGTATGTCTCTAAAGGGGTGGCCTTCTAAAGCCAACTTGGCTCTTTAACCCTCGCTTGGGTTTATCTTAGCATGTATACGCGGGGGACTGAGAGGGTGGGGGGGGGTCCATTTTTTTGGGGGTGGGAAAATAAAAAGGGGGGAAATGCTGGTGTGGTAGGCATAGGAGATATATAAAAAAAATCAATGCTTATCTTCTGTAGATTGAGAGGGGGGGGGGGGCGTTGAAGTTGCGTGATGTGGAATTTTGCCGGTCTCAACACGGAAAAAGAGAGGTGAAGTGGCCTTATTTCTCAGATGAGGTAATAGCTTGGGCTCGATCACAGGTTGCTCTTCTCCATTTCAAGTTTTACTCCTCTCCACTTTGGCACCGCGCGGGTTTCCCCCCCCATGAGTCACTCTTCCAGAATGCAGCGCTGCTGAGATGACAGGAAGCTAAAAAAAAATATCAATAATAATTATATAAGCACATATTTTATGAGCGGAAAGGATGGATTGCGTCCATTGAGAGCGCATGCTGGACACAGGTGAGAGATGCATATTGGAATGGGGGCTCAAATTGCATTGACATATTTTGGAATATATGGAATGAGTTTCGGGTTATACACAGCACCAATGCGGGGATGCAGTGTGCGAAGAATTTGTCCCGTGGGAACCCAATTTTCAACAATAGAAACACATTTATGAAACGTCTGTGTAAGCTCTCAGTTGTACAGGAATGGTCCATCGATGAAAAGGTTTCTTCAGGCGTCACCTGTACTTCTTTGAAGGTGTCGGACGTTTCGCTTCCCATCAAAGGAGCTTCGTCAGCAAACCAAACACTTCAGTTTGCTGACGAAGCTTCTTGGATGGGAAGCGAAACGTCCGACACCTTCAAAGAAGTACAGATGACGCCTGAAGAAACCTTTTCATCGATATTTATGAAACACACACACACACACACACACACACACACACACACACACACACACACACACACACACACACACACACACACACACTCACACACACACATGAACACACACTCGCAACCTTCTAAGACTCAAAGTAAGATGGAAACAGAGCCATAAACAGGCATGTGGCGCCAACACGCGTGATCTTGTGATCAAGACTTGGGGTAAAACCCAACACCCCCACTTCACATCCTTTCATAATTAGTTTCTTTTTGAAACTGTGGATCAGAGGCCACCGTTGACCGGTTTTAATCCGCCACCAAATTTTAATTAACATAGACGTCACCCCCCCCGCCCCTCCCGCGGAAACCCCCCACCCCTACACACGGTCTCCGATACATCCCGGAGAACGTGGCGATCGCAATCGCTCATAAATCACAGCCGTGGGTTTCATTCCCTCAGCTTTCCTCTGTGTGATGAATTTCCAGATGGGCTTTGGCTGTTAATGTCGGGGAAAATATGAGTGTGAGAGGGAAAGAGAAGAAATACAGAGTGAAACAAGAAGTGAGGAAGGGGCGCGGGTGCGGATGGACAGAATTGTGATATTCGCAAGAAATAGAAATGTGAGTTTATAAGAAAAATAGAGTTGCATGGGGGGGGGCGGGTTGAGGAGGAAAAATGGAAGTGGCTCTGGTAGGATGTCAACCTTTGAGATATTTGTTCCTGTGGAGAGGATTATGGAGACTGTGAAATGGGGGTTGTGTTAATATGCTGTGTGGCGCAAAGTCAGCCAGCTAGTTCACCGTTGCAAAAATAAAAAGCCTGAATGACTAAAAAAACGATTTAGTGATGCTACAGAGAATGTTCTGTCAAGAAACTGCATGTACGAGTGGGTTCTTGAATGTGACACTGACAAAAAAATAACCATACACAATGAATGGGCCTGGGGAATAATAATAATAATAATAATAATAATAATAATAATAATAATAATAATACAGTAAAGTCTCGTTATATCGATATTCAAGGGAGTCCGAAAAATATCGATATAACCGGGACTATCGATATATCCGACCCTATTTGCATATAGTTTTCTCTGTGCGTGCATAGAAATAGTATCGATATAACCGGGACTATCGATATATCCGATATCGATATAACGAGACTTTACTGTATATAATAATAATAATAATAATAATAATAATAATAATAATCATAATAATAATAATAATAATCCATTTCATTTACAAGCACCTTTCAAGGTTTCTAATGCTGTATTGAATATTCATGTAGACCTAAAACTTAATATTCTTTGGGTCCTGGAACTCGAGTGACAATGACAAAAACCCTGGCACTGGAGTGGACATATTTTTGCACTTGTCTGGCAATGAATGAGTTAATAATGCATTACAGTTAATATAATCAAAGGTGAGCTATTTACGGCACGCGATAGCCCAAAAATTTTAGAAGCAAACCATCAATTTACACCAATCCAAAAACAAACCGATGTCGGCACGGGATACCCTTGAAGAATAATAAAAGGCAGGAAGAAATCAAGCTAGGCGCAATCTGTTCTGCGGTGGCGTTTAGAAGTAAAGTTACTCACACGAACGGTGAATGCAGGTGGGGAGGGGGGGCGGTTGCTGCTGTTGTGAACACAAGCATCATCTTTGTACCTGTCACTTCAAAGCTGACTGACTGCATGCTTGTTTTCTGCTGAAACGAGCACAAATAAAGCTCCACCCCCAAAAAATGTATTGACACAAGCACACGGGCAGTATGACAAACACTCACAGGAACATACAAGAATACGCACACACACTTATAAGCAGTCTTCTTGAAGGAGTCAAGTCCTTGGAGTCCTGGTCTGACTCCAAGACGGAGCCTGTCAAGATAAAAAAAAAAAGGACTATCGTCAATCAGTGACTTAAAACGGTGACGTTCCGGTAGTGAGCGTGTCGTGGTTGCATGTGAATGACTGTCAGAGATATTCGATCGGACACTGTGGACGAAGGCACTCGAAAGATTGTTTTTACTGCCGGCAGGAGACGTAGCCATTCATGACAGACGTCTGAATTCTGCAGCCCTCTGCCAAGCTATTTATCGAGAGTATATGCAAATGTAAGTGATACATTAGTAAAACATAGTTTTCTTGATTAGAATACCACGCCCCTGGGCGTTCTAAGTGCGAACAGCTACTAAGCGCGAACTGATAAATTTGTAACCTGGCTAATGAGCTCTTCCTGTGAAGCAGTTTCAAGTCGTAAATTGCTTCGGTGATCAAGGAGTTTCCCACGTCCTAAATTCTGTCCAAGACCAGATCTCCTAGATGAAGATGACAGTTGAACTTGCTGTGTCTGTTGACCTCAGATTGACCCCAGGTTGTCTGTGCTTCAATTGTATATTCGAGTCACACATGTTGACTAAGCATATAACAGCATGAAACTTTTAAATATGATAACTTCTTATTGTGTCTCTTCTCTATGAATGACATATTGTGAATGGGAGGGGGGGGTTGGACATGACCTCTTGCAAGGGGTCGACAGTGATGGAAACGCTGCAACATGCACAAACGTCCTTCTTGGGGAGCCCAGATAAGAGCGTCATTAGTACGTATGTATCGATGAATCAATCGGCTATGCATCATTCATGCAGTCGCGATCAAATTATGCAAATCCTTAATTACCTCGGGGGTGGGGGAGTGCGTGGGTGGTTGATTCCGCCTTTCTTTATCTGCTCATCGTCTGGATTGTTTGGCGTTCTTGCATTCCATATTCGCCGCCATTTTACCGGCGGGGTTCTCTATTTTTCACATTCTCATATTCATCACTAATGACGCCATTTTGCAGAGCATACAATAGAATAATAATGAACCCCTCCAAGGTATGAATAATGAGCTATAATGAGAATAATGGTATACGCCGCAATTGTTTACTGAAAAGTTCGTCAGCCAAAGGGTTCGTTAACCGGGGTATCACTGTACTATGTTTATACCATTTTATCCGGTTGGAAGGAATTTCTGTTCCGGCTCAGAAAACAAAGCATGGTCTATAAAAGGCATCGCTTGAGTGAGTTTTGTGCAAAACGATGACATGAAATAGCAAAAGTGACCTCTCACAAACTATTACGGATGAGTGCTCCAAAAAATATATATAAAATAAATAAATAAATCCCTGTAGATGCATTCGAAATTTGTATTGGAAAAAAAACATTCCCAAAAGAGTACAAGCGGTTTGAACAGCGTACGTCTACAAATAACATTAAAATTCATTCTGCCATTTTCTGTGTCACCACATTATATACACGCGGGCTTTGTAATAAGCACCGCAATCACATGGGATGGCAGGCCGGAAATATTCGACGCAAGGTGAGGGAGCACGTTAAATATTTGAACAACGATGGATCAATAGAATCCAAAAGTGGGGAACATGGATAAAATCTCGACACAGAACAAACATCCAATAGTGTCTAAATAAAACAAGTGCCCTATTCATCTGAACGGATATCTGTGGGTGAGCGTGTGTTTGTCATTCCGAAGAATGCTCACAAGCCCTTTTCACAAAATGATCATTCGTCGGAGAGGAAGGTCAGGTTGTGAATTGGCGTGCCGGCCGTAATGAAAAATAATAAATAATAATGTCTCTGTAAGCTCTCAGTCGTACAATAGTGGTCCATCAATGAAAAGGTTTCTTCAGCCCTCATCTGTACTTCATTAAAGGTGCCGGACCTTTCGCTCCTCATCCGAAAAGCTTCGTCAGCGAACTAAAATTTTGTTGGTAGCTCTTGCCCTGTATATATCTATATCTATATATATGTATCTATCCCTAATATCCAGAGGTGGCGGTGCCAGACCTCTACTTGAATAGGTCCCTGCTGTGAAGTTGGGGGGAGCAGATGACAGGGGCAATCAGGGCCAGTCATATCATATAATCAGCTTCAGGGAATAGTCCTCTGCTCCCCTCGGGGACCTATCAAAGCAGAGGTCTGGCACCGCCACCTCAAGTCCCATCTCAAAACCCACCTATTTAAAATTGCATTTTCTTTCTAGCTCTCTCTCTTGTTTCTATTTATAATTGTATTTTATTGATTGTATTCTATTTGTAATTGTATTTTATTGATTATAGTTGCTTGTCTGTGACTGTAAAGTGTCATTGAAAGCTTTGAAAGACGCTTAAAATGTTATGTATTATTATTATTATTATTATATATTGGGCTAGAGCTACCAGCAAATTTTTTGTTAGCTGACGAAGCTTTTCGGATGAGGAGTGAAACGTCCGACACCTTCAAAGAAGTACAGATAACGGCTGAAGAAACATTGTCATAGAATAAATAATAACAACAGATCTGTGAGAGACCTTGGGAAAGCAGATTCTATTTTCAGCTGAGATTCTCTGACGGATATATGTCGCCTCGCCGTGACCTTTCTATACACACGTGAGAACATCCTCCATAACAGGCAAACTCGCACAGGAAGCGGAAGGTCACAGCGAAAAGGAATGCGGACCCGACGGCCTGTTTTGCTTCTATTTACGACAAACCTGGACAATCCGACGCCTCTTTGGCGACAGGCCAATTTAGTGAGGAAGTCGCGAGAAGGGGGGGAAGTGGAGTAGGCGGGCGTGGCGCTGAGAAAAGGGATTGTGCGTTTGTGTGATTAGCTAACAAAGGCTGCGGGTGTTATCCCTTGAGGTTTTGCATACAGAATCTGTCCAAATCAATGTGATTATCCCTGAGCAATTGCTAATTACAATCGTTTGTACGCAAGGCAAGGAGGGACGCAAGCATTCATTGGCTCTTTCTTTTATCCTGGTGTTTTCTCTTATGGGGGGCGGGGCACAGTGGGTCTACTTGTAAATAAACAAAATGATTTTGGTGATTTAAAGGACAACCGATGACACAAGTTGTGTCCATAATTTGTAAAATGGCTTCAAATGACTTCTAGTGAGCGCATTTTACAAAGATTCCACCGCATATAGCTATATTTTACGTTTTAAGACGCGCGCTGAATATTCCGGAAGTCTTGTTTTTGAGTTGGTGACGAGTCCGTACGTGACGTCACTGAAGGAACGCCCCTGACTGAAAAAAAGGACACGTTGTAGCAGTCCTTCCATCACATTTTTAAATACAAATAGGTCAGTTTGGGGCCTAACTTCAAACAAGAGTCATCCGTGCACATAATTCACCACTTTCAAAGGGCAGAAAGCGTGGGGGGGTTAGCGAGTCTGTAATTGCACCTGCACAGTATACAACACAGACAAATGTTTACATCTCAGCCCCCTAATGAGAAACCAATAAGGCATGCAGAAAGTTTTCTTTCCCTCCCCTTCCCCCCCGAAAAAGCCCACCCCAAACCGACTCTTCTCAAGGGGCTCCATCTCATTTATCAATAGTCCTATGCGCACAATCTCCACCCTGCCATTGATGCAGCAATAAATCTCCTTGTTTTTTTTTTTTTAATAGCACATCCATTGCCTATATTTCTCCATTAGATGTGGTCTGTGGTAAGCGGAAGTGATGTTTCTGCTCTGTAGCGGTCAAGCGTCTGACAAGAGGATTTAAAGGACAACCGACGCCTTTGGACAAGTTGTGTCCATCATTTGTAAAATCACTTCAAATGACGTCAACTGAGCGTCTTTTACAAAGATTCCACCGCATATAGCTAATATTTTACGTTTTATGACTCGCGCTGAATATTCAGGAAGTCTTGTTTTTGAGTTGGTGACGATGCATGACGTGACGTCACAGAGGGAACGCCCCTGACCGAGAAAGCGACATAATGGCATTTTGGGTACTTTGTTTGGTCTGAAAACTTTGTGTTGATGGCGAAATTAGAAGGAAAACACATAACGCGATGGTGAATCGTCGTGTGTTGCACCAAGACTACTATTTGACATTCGTTGACATAAATTCCCAGCAGACAAATCAGCCCATTTCCAACGGAGCTTGGGCGCCGTTTTCTGCATTTTCTGGGACGCTACATTGGAGTCCAGACGCCTCAAAATAATCCGAAGGACTCCTTTAATCGATAGCAAACATTTATGCTTTCCTCTTCAGAACGATTTGAATCATATTCATAACTGGATGAGTCACAAGAAAGCATCTTCTCCAAATCTGAAGCCATTGTTTTGATTCTCGGGCAAGACAAGACGTCCTGGCGTGACATCACGAACAAGGGGGCGGGACCTTCTGAAACTGCCCATTTCCGGTTTTCATTTTGAAGTCGTTTTTGGACACTTTAAGTCATTTTTATTGGTGTTTTTCATTTGACTAAAATTATCAGCATGTGTGTTTTGGGTATTTTAGATGCTATAAAATGTGCTTTTGATGTCAGTTAGAAAAGAAAAAAATGGTGTCGGTTGTCCTTTAAATGGGGTCATAAAAATGTTCCATGTGCAGCAGTAAAAAAAAAAGGCTCAAAATTCACCAGTACAAAATGCACCGGCCAACAAAAATAACAGCTGGTGGAGATTTTGGTAGATTTGTATGGGATGTTTCAATTTTGTGCCAATTTTGCTTCGGTGGACTGAAAAGAATTACAGTAAAGTCTCGTTATATTGATATTCTCGGGAGTCGGAAAAAATATCGATATAACTGGACTATCCATATATCCGATCCTGCGGCATATAAATTTTCTCCTTGCGTTCATAGAAATAGTATCCTAATAAGCAGTACTATCGATATTACCGATATCGATATAACAAGACTTTACTGTAGAAAATTAGAGCACAAAATAAAAACTGTGAACAACGAACTACTGTCAAAGTAAAGCCTCAAGAGACTCTACGTTGTTATCCGTTCCCCCCACAATTCATTGCAAACGGGCCGACGTCATGGCACATCAGTCAGACCGCCATTTTTTTTCCCCGAGCGTTATCTCCTAGTGGCGGAGAGGGAAGCCGAGGTTCCTTTCGAAAAGGGAGTTGAGGTCATTTCCTCTGTCTCTCCAAGGCCTTGGCGAGGAAAGTAAAATGTCTCCATTTTGGGTCTGCCCTGCTTTATTTCAAACACTGTCGCCTTTTCAAGAGTCGCTTATGGCGCCTGATACAATGGGTTCCTTTTTCTCGCCCTTACTCATTCTTGATCCTGCAACGCCAAATCATACTTTTTTCCCTCCAAAAATCAGGCATTTAATCCAAGGTCCACTTTTTTTTATCATCCACCCCTGATAGCATAACAAAAGGTTTGAATATAGACGGAACTGACTGTCTTAAATAAATCATACATAGGTACGCCCCGAGACCTCTTTCTAAATAGGATATAAAACAAAACTGGGGGTGGGGAGTGGCAAACAGAAGCGACCATTCATAGTGTGCTGGGGTAGACTAAGATTCCTCCCGTGACCTGGACAGCATAAAACCCATTCACACAATTACTTCCTGTTACATTTACCTCTGGGGACCCACGGGCAAATTGCTTTTAGAGACTTAAAACCATGTTTGAAAGACCTGAAAATTTTAAATCAAGAAATATGCCATTCTAAAGTCATTTCTGAGTGAGCACATGCTCAAAAAAATGTGGGTCCTAAAATCACATTTTTATGAGTCTCATAAATATATTTCTTTTCATCTTTGAATTTGGGTCCCCATGGGGCATTCCTTTGCACACCTCGTCCCCACCGTCTAGCAAAAATGTGTATTCGTGTGTTTGCGTGTGTGTGTGTGTGTGTGTGTGTGTGTTCTACGCGGAGGTTGAGGTGGGCAGAGTTTGTTATTAGAAAAGCACTCATCCGTGCCTCTAATTAAGATGCATCCTATCGCCCCCCCCCCCCCCATAGCCTTGAACGTCAGCGCTGCTAATTATCAAACAATGTAGTGCTCACCAGATATAAGAACTGGCAGCCTCTGTAGTCATGTTACTAACCTATTACCGCTACAATTACCAAGCGTCTGTCATTCTCCTTGTTAGCCATATTTTTTTTCCCGCTCCCCATTTACTAATGCCTGTCTTAATTTTTTTTTACCCCCCCCCCTTTTTTTTTGTTTCTTTTCTCTCTCTCTCTCTCCGTTTCTCTCTCTTTGCAGGCTATGGCTTTGTTGACTTTGACAGCCCAGCTGCGGCGCAGAAAGCCGTGTCGTCTCTCAAAGCTACCGGGGTGCAGGCGCAAATGGCCAAGGTAGGCTAACTCCCCCCTCTCCATTTTTTTCCTCACTTGTCACCAGTAGGCTTTTGTCACACATGCCGTATCGGACGCCTTCGTCCACTTGTTTCACGCCACCCACTCAAGACATAGAGTTGACTGTGAGAGTTTAGCTCATTCACTGGCATTCCCAAATTTATGCAGAAATTCAAATTATGAAGGAGACCGCCCTTCCCGAATTTGTTTGGGTTTTGGTTTTGGAGTCCTGATGGCTCGAATTGATACGGAAGAACTTCTTTAATCAATTGCAAACATTTATGCTTTCCTCTTCAGAACTATGTGAATCATATTCGTAACTGGATGAGTAGCATCTCCTCCGAATCTGAACTCTCTGAAGCCATTGTTTTGATTCTGGAGCAAGGCAGTGTGTGACCAATAGTGACATCACGAACAAGGGGGCGGGACTTTCTGAATCTGCCCAGATCCGAGCTCATTTTGTGGCAGTTCTTTAAGTCATTTTTATTGGTGTTTTGCATTTGACTAAAAATATCAGCCTACGTGTTTTGGGTGATTTAGATGCTAGAAAACTTTTTTTTCTGATATCAGTTAGGAAACAAAAAAATGGTGTCGGTTGTCCTTTAAGACTGAAAGAAAAATCAAATGCACAGCAGGGCCGCATCTCATCTTTCAGGGGCATCCAAAAGCTTTTTTTGAGGGGGATCGGGGGGGGTTGTTTGTTAGTCTGAGAGTCCCATTGAATATGATGATTGCTGTGAGTGATTTTTTTTTCTTTCTGTAGATCCAGATTTTTATTTATGTATTTATTTATTTTAATCTGATTCTGAAATCTTCATCCGCCAAGTCAAAGAAGCGCTGATGAGTTGGAGAACGGCGACGTTGACAGTCTTGATGATAACGATGAGGGCGGCAATTATTTTGATCAAATGGGATGAGAGCTGACAGCAGGAGATGATCTTCTTCTCTGCTGATGCTCAGGTGTGCCATTTCGCAAATGCACCATTTGCCTCTTGGCTTCTCCCCACCGGTGTCCTTCTTCCAATATTTATAAGACGCCGTTCTTCCCAGAATACTGATAAGATGCTTTGCTCTTTACCTGTCTCATTTTTTAAGAGCTTCATTTGCATCGCCGTCCATATTTTCAGGGTAGAGATCCTTTAGCCCACCGTGACACCGCAACCCCATTTTAAGGACATGTGTTGTGTTCGTACAAACGATCCGCGTTACAGCACTCTGCTTTTATCACACTTGCGAGAGACATTAAGGCGTAGTTGGATTTTATAGACTCCGCATCTCTTCAATGCCTCTACCGGCTGTCTGTGCCATCGTTCGGCAGCCCCCCCGCTTCTATAACACTGTTATTTGTTGTATCATATTTTTTGTACAGTACAGTCATACCTTGGCTTACGAACTTAATCGGTTCCCAGACAGAGTGTGTAAGGCGAAAAGTGTGTATCCCAAAAAAATATTTCTCATAGGAAACATTAAAATGAGCATAATCCGTTCCCAGGTACCCATAAAACATAATTTTCTAATTTCTAATTTTGTAAGACTTAAAACTACACAAAATATACCTTATTTTACGTATAATAAATGTGCTATGGTATTATAATTAAAGAAATAAACTGTACTGTATAATAAAGCCGTTTTATTTACCTTTGTGATGGTCGTTGATTTCATAAGCATTAAACACTTGATGAGGAACGTAGCCTTCTTTCACCATCTTGAGGAATGATCCCTTGTAAGTGCTTTCTCTGCCATAATTTTATCTAGTTCATCATCAATTGTGTTCTGTTTAGCTGAGTTGATAGCTTTTTGCATCAAGTGTACAGATGGCTTGTGCGGGTTATTTGTGGAGCCTAATTGATGGGAATTTTGACCTTACAGTCTAGCAATCAAAGTTGAAATCCATTTTGTCACTCTCTGTTGTCTGCCTGTCTCTTTAATGTTTAAACCACCTCCCCTAACTGCTGCGTGCTTGACCAATCACGTGGATTGAACCTACGACTGGGGGCGGGGAATAGAGGACAAAAAAATGTGGGCAGCCATTTTCATTTTTGGAGCATTTTTTCATTTCATTTTCATTTTTTCTTCCCTTCGGCTAGGGGGCACCATTTGCCTTTTGTACAGCCACCTCCATTTAGAGCTTAGATAACTCCAGACCTATATAACTTAGGAATTAACCTCATGTTACTCCAGAACCAAAGAAGCTAGAAATAAACTTTTTTTTACTGATGAAAGAGCGGTTGGTAAAGCGCTATATAAACCAATGTGTATGTATTACATTGTATTTTGGACACCGGACCTCATTTCAAGCACATATAACTCCAGACCCATAACATTTAGCAATGAACTCTTTTTTTCTGATTAAAAAAAGAGAGTCCAAGGTTTTTATCACTGAATTGAATGTTTATGTAGTCCTAAAATTCAAAATTCTGTGCGTCCTGCAATTTAAGTGAAAATGACAAAAACCCTGGCACTGAAACCTTGGCACAATCACATAGCGTCATAGATCCACAGTCTCTAATTCATCATCAAGCCTGTTTCAAAACTTGATTTCAAATCAGGAGATTTAATCTTGAATCAGTGTTGATATTAAAAGCTTTTTTTCATCTTACGGTGAGCAGGAGGAGTTATTTGCATTTCAGGGACCGGGCATTCTACAATTGTTTTTTGTTCTTGTTCCTGGCAAAGCGTCGTGATTACATTTCCCCCAAATTGACCGCATTTATTCATCCTGCAAAATGAAGCCGACTTGAACTCCAAGACTATTAATCGTACAATTTGACGCCGAACCCTTCTCGTACATTGTCTGGAGAGTTTCGTAACTCGGCTTTTGCCAAATGAAACACACAAAACAATGCTAGTGCCAATTGTACTCGAGATCCTCCCCAGCGATATCATTTCGATGGAGATGGATATTTCTCGGAAATCAGACACAACAATGTTTGAGTGGAGGCGCATTGAGACAAATGAGATAGCGGAGCAAAAGGAACAATAAAAGAATAACAGCTTCACAACGGTATATAACAACAATATCATACAGCACTTGAATTTAATTAACTGTGTTGGTGGACTAGGGAGGCTGTGTTGCACCCTGGATGGCATCTAGATGTTTTTTCTACATATGACAAGAATAATACATTTGTTTTAAAAGCTCTTTTCGCAAAAAAACACTATGACATTGGTGTCAAAACCAAGGCTTTGGGGCCAGATATAGCCCGTCATATCATTTTATATGGTCGGCAAAAGCAAGGTCAGTATAGATAGTATGGATGAGTTGAGATAGAAAGGTCCATCGTTTGTTCTTTTTACCTATGTGAATGTGATTGGATGTTGATAGTTCGCACTGTATGTACAGACACTCCCCTACTTACGAACATTCGAGTTACAAACAACTGTGCATTTTTGTAGTAACATATGTAGTATTCTCTCCAGTTGTACATGTACATATCTTTATCGAGCGTATATTTTATTCAATGTTTATTTTTCAGTACAAATCAATACAAGTTACTTATATAAGCCTTAAACATACATTCCATACAAAATATAGCTGTGAAGCAACTTACGAACAAATTCACTTTATGAACGACCTTTCGGAACGTTTCTCGTTCGTAAGTTGGGGAGCATATGTATAGGTTACTTACACAAGCCTTAAACATACTTATAGAAACACTAAACATACTTATAAAAGCCTTAAACATACATTCCGTACAAAATATAGCTCTGAAGCAACTTACGAACAAATTCACCTTATGAACGACCTTTCGGAACGTTTCTCGTTCGTAAGTTGGGGAGCATCTGTATAGGTTACTTACACAAGCCTTAAACATACTTATAGAAACACTAAACATACTTATAAAAGCCTTAAACATACATTCCGTACAAAATATAGCTCTGAAGCAACTTACGAACAAATTCACCTTACGAACGACCGCTCGGAACGTGTCTGGTTCGTAAGTTGGGGAGCAACTGCATCTGGATTTTCATTCTTTCCAAAATACGATTGGAGTTGTTACGTTTTATAATCAATCACCCCCAAAGGAACAGAGTTTAGCTAGTTTGTATCCTACTTACTGTAGTGCTTGTTGCGTCACCGTGCCTTGCAGATTCCTCTAACACACTCGGTTTCCATTTTGTCACTTATATCTCTACCTCGGAAAAGTAATAGCTAAAGAACAAACAAGAGCCACAGGCTTTGCGTTCATTAAGTGAAAACATCGCTGTAATCAATTTCTGACCACCCACACTCACCCCCTGCTGCCCAAATGTTATTAAACGGCAATTTACTCCATAGAAGCCTTCTTTTAAACACAGCTGTAAAGGGACGAGAGATACAAACAGAGAAAATGGAATGTGTCTTGATATGCAGCCCACCAGCCCCCGATGTCACTCTCGTCTTTCGCCCCCTTTCAGTATTTGAAATACCAATGCGCTAGAGATGAAACATTGCCTCGCTTTTGTCTTGCCCTCCCCTGAGGGCAAGACACGGTGAAACGGTGACAGCGAAAGAAGGGAGGAGAAGAGCCATAATTAAGACACCTAAAGGACACTCCCCCTCCCCCTCAGGGCCTCCCTCCCCTGTCATTCACCTCGCACGTGTCACAGATAAGAGCACTTAGCTTTGTTGGCGAGTTTGAGTGTCTTTTCTTCTGCAACAGGAACAGATAAAATAACATAAAAATGATTGTAATCGGGAACACAAATCCATTATGATTCATTTAACTCATTCAATGCCAGACATGTGCAAAAATAGTTCCACTCCAGTGCCAGGGTTTTTGTGAATGGCAGTGAATGAGTTAACATGGATTTACAGTGATACCTTGGCTTACGAACTTAATTGGTTCCCAGACAGAGTGTGTAAGGCGAAAAGTGTGTATCCCAAAAATTAATTTCCCATAGGAAACCATAAAAATGAGAATAATCCGTTCC
This sequence comes from Hippocampus bargibanti, assembly GCF_051943395.1. Lineage (NCBI taxonomy): Eukaryota > Metazoa > Chordata > Actinopteri > Syngnathiformes > Syngnathidae > Hippocampus > Hippocampus bargibanti. The sequence goes on along the minus strand of NC_142753.1, from coordinate 9,437,297 downwards.
CAGGTACGCATATAACATAATTTTCTACTTTCTAATTTTCTAAGCCTTAAAACTACACAAAATATACCTTATTGTATGTATAATAAATGTGCTATGGTATTATAATTAAAGAAATAAACTGTACTGTATAATAAAGTCGTTTTATTTCTTCTTGAGGAATTATCCCTTGTAGGTGCTTTCTCTGTGATAATTGTATCTAGTTCCTCATCAATTGTGAAAAATGAAAAAGAAGAAAATTATGTTTTATGAGGACCTGGGAACGTATTATTCTCATTTTAATGGTTTCTTATGGTAAATTAATTTTTGGGATACACGTTTTTCGCCTTACGCGAACCAATTAAGTTTGTAAAATAAAAAAATAAAATACACAACCAAAGGTTCAAAACAACCATATTCTGTTTCAATTCGCACGTAAACTTGTCTCGCTCCGACCCGTGAAGGGCGAAAAACCAAAACGATGAACAGAGTCAGCGATAACGGGCCAATGCAGACTCTTTGCGTTCGCAGACACAAACCTGTCAACCCGCCACTCACCTCGCTCTCTACAGGCTGCCATTTTCCCCTTGAGCCAATCAGACTGAATTACGGGAAGGGCACCCTCAATTGTGGTGTCTGTGTCAAAGAGGTAATTCCGTGTGACAGCTGCTTGCTTTCAGACAACAGCCAGTCTTTATGGAAATCATCCCGATTCTACCGGAAGTTGCCTTCTGCTGATAGCATTCGGAATGAAACCAAAACTTGTCATCTGGAACATTTTATTTTTTCAAGTACAGTAAAGTCTCGTTATATCGATATTCAAGGGAGTCCGAAAAAATATCGATATAACCGGGACTATCGATATATCCGACCCTGTTTGCATGTAATTTTCTCTGTGCGTGCATAGAAATAGTATCGATATAACCGGGACTATCGATATAACGATATCGATATAACGAGACTTTACTGTACCTTTTTTCCCCGCCCACCCAGCAGCTGAATTTGTCTTTTACCACACTTTGGGAACATCACATCTTGAATCAAGGAAATGTTTTAATCATAAAAACAAAAATGACATTGAATATTTGTTTTAGTTATGTAAAACAATCTAAATAACTAAACAACTAAATAACTAACTAAATAACTAAATGACTAAATAAATAAATAAAACAAAATAAATATATATATATAACAAAATAAATATGTGTATACAACAAAATAAATAAATATAAAAAATATATATAAAAATACATTAATATAACAAAATAAATAAATTAAAAAAATAAATACATAATAAATACATAAAACATCCATTGTTTATCCAAAGCCATTGTTTTGATTCTTGAGCAAGGCAAGATGTCTTGGCGTGACACCACGAACAAGGGGGCGGGACATTCTGAAACTGGCCACTTCCGGGTTCAATTTGGAGTAGTTTTTGGACACTTTAACTCATTTGTATTAGTGTTTTGCATTTGACTAAAAATATCATACTGTGTGTTGTGGGTATTTTAGATGCTATAAAACGTTTTTCTGATGTCAGTTAGGAAACGAAAAAGTGATGTCGGTTGTCCTTTAAAGGTGACTTCTCTGATGTTTTCGCCACATTAAGAAAGTCAAAAGTTTGACTCGACAGCGGTGTGACCTCTGGCTCGAAGCGGCGTTACAGATGGTTGCTGACAATGTGGCTCGCGCAGGGATGGGAAGCACGCTGGCCACCCTCAGGGCACAGCCTAATTATGTGGATAATTCGGGGGGAATATATTGTCTCGTAAATACGGATATGGGTAATTGGACAGATTTTTGGGGATCCGAGTGCCCGCTCGGCAGTGTCCTTCACGTCGCTTCTTCTCGCCAGAGGCGGTTGAAAACAAACGTGTTGCTAAATTTTAGCATTCACGAAGCAAACCGTATGTGATGGAGGAACCGTTTAGCGGCGTGCTGACTTTATGCTCATCTATGAAACATAAAAAAATATATACATAATAATAATAACAACAATAACAAGTACATTAAATGAATGAAGGAATGCATGAATGAATGCATGAATATATGAATACATGAATAAACAAATGCACGAATGGACGAATAAATAAATGAATAAAGGAATGAATACATACATAAATAAATGAATAAATGTATAAATGAATAAATACACAAATAAATATGCGAATAAATACACAAATAAATGCACAAATAAATAAATTCATAAATAAATGAATACATGAATAAAGGAATGCATACATACATAAATGAATAAATGAATAAATACACTAATGAATACACTAATAAATACATGAATAAATACACGAATAAATACACAAAGAAATAAACGAATAAATGAAGGAATGAATTAGTGAACGGATAAATAAATAAACAAATACACACAAAAAAATAAATGCATACATAAATATGTACATACGTAAATGAACAAATGAATAAATACATGAATGAATGAATGAATGGTTTATCTTCATTCTGTGAAAACTCACCCATGCGTGGTTGTGTTTTAATGTAAAATTTCCCGACACTGACAATCTTTCCAGGTCTTTCGGAGGTAATTAACCAAATAATGAACATGGCTGCATAATACTACTTTTTACGTCATACATCCAGGACTAAATAGCGATTGCGTTAATGAATTGCATTAATACAAAAAAAAAGGCTAATCACCCACTGGGCTGTCATTTTTGCACGGCATAATTAGCTTCAACGGACATGAGCGCGACACCCGCCCACTCATACTGCAGAACTCTTTAGTTTTGAAGGACAAAGCCAGCGAGAGTGAGACGGGCCATCTGACAGATTCTGGCTCCCAAGCACCTCTGCTGGTTTTCCACTGTCTCCGCCATCTAATTAGACTTCAATCATTTGCCCAAGCGCCGCTTGTGGTAACTGATGAGAAAACCGTGGCGAGCGAGAGGAAATGCAGAGACCGACTGGAAATCATTGTGGACTGGGGCGAATGGCAGCTGAAGGGTAGAAAGCGTTTGGAGATAAATGAGGGCGGAGGGAGGCGGAATCTTAACACAAAGATAAAGCGTCTTTGTCGGGTGCTATGTGCTACAAGCTAATGAAAACAAAGCTGTCGCTTAAAGGACAACCGACACCATTTTTTTTGTTTCTAACTGACATCAGAAAAACGTTTTATAGCATCTAAAATACCCAAAACACGCAGGCTGATATTTTTAGTCAATGCAAAACACCAATAAAAATGACTTAGTGTGTCCCAAAACTACTTGAAAATGACCTCAGAAAGTTTCCGTTTCAGAAGGTCCTGCCCCCTTGTTCGTGACATCACGCAAGCACGTCTTGCCTTGCTCAAAAATCAAAACAATGGCTTCAGATTCGGAGATACTTTCTTGTTACTCATCCAGTTATGAATATGATTCAAATAGTTCTGAAGAGGAAAGCATAAATGTTTGCAATCGATTAAAGAAGTCCTTCCGTCTCATTTTGAGGCGTCTGGACTGAAATGTAGCTCCCATAAAATGCACAAGATGGCGCACAAGCTCCGTTGGAAATGGGCTGATTTGTCTACTGGGAATTTGTGTCAACTAGTATCAAATAGTAGTCTTGGTGAAACACATAACAATTCACCATTGCGTTATTTATGTGTTTTCCTCCTAATTTCGCCGTCAACACGAAGTTTTCAGACCAAATAAAGTACCCAAAATGCATTGTGTGTCGCTTTCTCCGTCAGGGGCGTTCCAGACGTGACCAACTCAAAAACAAGACTTCCTGAATATTCAGCACGAGTCTTAAAACGTAAAATATAGCTATATGCGGTGAAATCATCATAAAATACGCTCAGTAGAAGTCATTTGAAGTGATTTTATAAATTATGGACATAATTTATCCGGAGGCGTCGGTTATCCTTTAATGAAGAGTTACACAGATTCAGGTCGTAATTGCCACAAATGTAACCGTCGTTAATTCCGTCATTGCACCGATGGAAACTGTGACCGCCGCCGCACATTTTCAGATTTTTAATACCAGCCGCGCATAAAATGCGATCGTATTTTTAAGCAAAGGAAAGTGGCGTAATGAAATGGCTAAAACGATATTAGGCTAGTTTAAGAAGAAAAATGACAGCACTCTTATGGGAATAAATAAACTCTTATAAATATCAATGAAAAAAAACATATTGCGCAAATACTTCCAGCTCATCGAGCAGGTAAAAGAGAAGGCTCGATAATGCGATGCGTGGAGGTGGGTCGGCGGGGGCAGCTGGCACGGTGGAATCTAATCGACAGTTTAATTGGTATGACTGATGAAGACAAATTGAAAACGGGTCAGCCGATTTCCGAAAGAAGGCAGGGGAAGAGGAGACGGTTTTGTGTGCACGCGTAGTTCAATACTGAGAAGACGCAATGTGGAAAACGAGAGTCAATGTATGATTCGAAAAAAAATACAATACAATGAATAAATAATCAAGAAATAAATGAATAAATAAACCTGCAAATAAACACACAGATAAAGAAAGAAAGAAACAAATACATAAATTAATAAATAAAGAAATAAAAGAATGATACAATAAATGATACAATAAATGATACAATAAATACACAGAATAAATAACTAAATAAATAAATAAATAAATAAATACATAAATAAATAGATAAATAGATAAACAAACAAATAATAAATATATAACTGCATAAATAAATAAATAGATAGATAAATACATTAAAAATAATAAATACGAAATAAACAAACACACAAGTAAACAAATAAATGAATAAATAAATACATAGATAAAAAAACAAATTATAAATAAACAAACAGACAAATAAATAACTAAATAAACATACAAATAAATAAATAAATGAATAACTAATTATTTAAATAAATACCCAAACAAGCAGATAAATCAATAAAAAGACAAACAAAAATAAATAAATAAATAAATACATAGATAAAAAACAAATAATAAATAAATAAGTAAACAAACAGACAAATAACCAAATAAACACACAAATAAATGAATGAATAACTAATTATTTAAATAAATACCCAAATAAGCAGATAAATCATTAAAAAGACAAATAAAAAAATAAAAAAATAAATACATAGATAAAAACAAATAATAAATAAAGAAACAGACAAATAACCAAATAAACACACAAATAAATGAATGAATAACTAATTATTTAAAGTCCTGAAGAATGAATGTCTCTCTGTGTCTTTGTTTTGTCATATTGTCTCTATGCTGTCATATTATTTGTTATTTAGTTTTTTTTGTTCTTTTGATTTCAAGACGGCGCCGCGAGAGTGGCTGCCTTTCCAGCAGCTCATGTATTTCGTTTTTCTACTTTCATTCCTTTCATCACTTTGCTGCTGTGAAATGTAAATTTCTCCACTGTGAGACTAATAAAGGCATATCCAATCCAATCCAATCCAAATAAATACCCAAATAAGCAGATAAATCAATAAAAAGACAAATAAATAAATAAATAAATAAATAGATAAAAAACTAATAATAAATAAATAAACAGACAGACAAATAACCAAATAAACACACAAATAAATAAATAAATAAATACATTTTTTTTATAAACATTACCCCATGAAAAGAAAGAGATAGAGATTTTTTATTTTTTTTACGTTTACATTTCCAAATTTACCATTCATTCCTTTAGCACTAAAACAACTCGAATGATCTCCCTCCCCCGCCCTCTCTCCAACACTCGAGTCTTGTCACAGGTTTATCTGGTGCCTAGCTAAGTAAATAAATTGAAAGCGCTTCACCTGGCGGACGTGCGCCTTCGGTTGAGCGTGGAATCCCGATCCTTTGAACGTCGTCTCTGTGGGCCCGAGCTAATTGAGCTGGATCAATTCGCGGCGGGCGCGAGCAGGTCGGCACAGTTGCCACATCAAAGAGATTCTAATAACAGCACGCGGTGGCCATTATCGAGCCTGGAAATGCCATATTTGTGTTAGCTTCAAAGCGAGCATGGATGTGCTGGAAAATAGTCACAATGTGGGAAAAGGGGGACAGGGTGCCGTTTGGGGAGGCATTGCCGTTTGGATTCCATGCCATGTTGGGTGGGAAGCTCGTCACCGAGACATCATCGCAATATTGTCTGTCACCTCCAAAACTTACGTCACCAAAAGTCTTCAAAAAGTATTATAACACAACCAAAAAGGCCAAATCCTTCCTCTTTTTCTCTGTTTTTCTCTTCCAAAAGTAGAAAAATTACATATATATATTAATCTTTTACAAAGGTTCCACCGCATATAGCTATATTTTATGTTTTAAGACTGAATATTCAGGAAGTCTCGTTTTCGAGTTGGTGACGATTCCTGACGTGACGTCACTGAAGGAACGCCCCTGACCGAGAACGCGACACACAATGCATTTTGGGTACTTTGTTTGGTCTGAAAACTTTGTGTTGATGGCGAAATTAGAAGGAAAACACAAAAAACGCGATGGGAATCGTTGTGTGTTTCACCAAGACTACTATTTGATACTAGTTGACACATAATTCCCAGCAAACAAATCAGCCCATTTCCAATGGAGTTTGGGCGCCATCTTGTGCATTTTCCGGCACGCTACATTGGAGTCCAGATGCCTCAAAATGACACTGAAGGACTTCTTTAATCGCTTGCAAACATGTATGCTTTCCTCTTCAGAACTATTTGAATCATATTCATAACTGGATGAGTCACAAGAAAGCATCTTCTCCGAATCTGAAGCCATTGTTTTAATTCTAGAGCAAGGCAAGACGTCCTGGCGTGACATCACGAACAAGGGGGCGGGACCTTTTGAAACTTCCCATTCCGGTTTCAAATTGAAGTAGTTTTTCGACACTTTAAGTCATTTTTATTGGTGTTTTGCATTTGACTGAAAATATCAGCTTGCGTGTTTTGGGTATTTTAGATGCTCTAAAATGTTTTTATGATGTCAGTTCGGAAACAAAAAAAATGGTGTCGGTTGTCCTTTAAGTCGGAGCTGCCGTGAGAAGACCTACGGCGACACCGCAATGTTGCGATCAAAATTTTGCGCATAATTCACACCCGACTGCAAGCGTAATGTCACCACGCACGTTGCATTGTTACGACGGAGCAACTACGATATGATTTTAATGAACAACACCTAGTAAGGTCCGACATGCAGATGCGTTTCATAGGCATCGCTGCACCGTTAATAGCGCCCGATTCATCACTCCATCCGACAATACAACATGTGTGAATCACTTTTTATGAACTGCGTGGTCACCGGAGCGCATCCCAACTGAACTGCTATTGAACCCGCCATATAAAATATGCCACGTGCATCGTGAAAATACTAAACGGGGGAACAGCGACAAGAAAAATGGACTCTGGATACTTTAGTGTCCTCTTTGTTCCACAGTAAAGAGTAAAAACAAAATTAGCCACACATCTGAAAATGGTGCAGCTTTACTTTGCTGATTCAAGTCGCCAAAACTGAATGAACTCATTCACTAGTAGACAATGTGCAGAAATGTGTCCACTCCGGTGCCAGGGTTTTTGTCATTTTCACTCAAATTGCAGGACCCACAGAATATAGAATGAGTTTGGGGACTACATAAACATTCAATACAGTGTTAGAAACCTCAGACTCTTTTATTTCCTCCGAAAAGAAGAGTTAAGGTTTCTTATGCTGCATTAAAGGAAAACCGACGTCTCAGGACAAGTTGTGTCCATAATTTGTAAAATGTCTTCAAATGACTTCTACCGAGCATATTTTACAAAGATTCCACCGCATATAGTTATATTTTACGTTTTAAGACCCGCACTGAATATTCCGGAAGTCTTGTTTTTGAGTTGGTGACGCTTTCTCACCCTACGTCACTGAAGGAACGCCCCTGACCGAAAAAAGGACACATTGTAGCAGTCCTTCCATCACGTCAATGCATTTTGCTGTACTTGTTTGGTCTAAAAACTTTGTGTTGCACCAAAAAGAGGCAGAAGAGGGCGACAAAGCTCCATGTAAGGAATTGATCAGCCTGTGGAAACGGGCTGATTAATTCCTTACACGGCTTTGTCGCCGTTTTCTGCCTTTTTTGGGTGCGACATTTCCCACCCCCGATGCCTCAAAATGACACGGAATAAATTCTTTAATCGATTGCAAACATGCTTTCTTCTTCAGAACTATTTGAATCATATTCATAACTGGATGAGTAACAAGAAAGCATAATCTCTGAATCTCAAGCCATTCTTTTGATTCTCCAGCAAGGCAAGACGTCTTGGCGTGACATCACGGACAAGGGGGCGGGACCTTCTGAAACTGGCCACTTCCGGGTTCATTTTTTTTTTCAGATTTTGGACACTTTAAGTCATTTTTATTGGTGATTTGCATTTGACTAAAAATATCCTACTGCGTGTTTTGGGTATTTTAGATGCTATAAAACATTTTTCTGATGTCAGTTAAGAAACAAAAAAGTGATGTCGGTTGTCCTTTAAATGTTTATGTAGTCCTAAAACTCAATCTTCTGTCGGTCCTAAAATTCCAGTGACAATGACAAAAACCCTGGCACTGGAGTAGACACATTTTTGCACATTGTCTAGCATTGAATGAGTTGACCGTTTTTCATTGTCATACCCACCCTCTGTTCATCACTCCCGTTTATTCTCTATTTCATGATCTATTTGACCTACTTTGAATTTCTCCCGATTGAGGAAATAGGGCTGATTTTTGCTCTCGTAGCATAAAAAAGACTCCAGTGACCTTTCACGCTGAGCGTAGAATTCGATGAGCCATCATTTTTATTTTGTCTCCGAAGGCGCCAAACGCCAAGGTCAGTCGGAGTTTGCCGAAGCTCACAACGGTCACAACCTCGAGGACCTCAAGCCCCCCCTGTGGCGTAAACACACACACACATGCAGAGTGTAACCGTTGCCTTGCAGGGAAGTAGCGGAGGAGGCAGAATTAATGAAAGCAACCTCAGCAGTTCCGAGAGAGAACGTGAGGGAGCAGACAGCCTGATGTATCTAGCACACGTGTTGTCAAGTGGAAGCCTTCGGTGTCCTCTTGGGCAATGTCGCATTAGTTTTTCTACGTCACGATGTTTAGTGTAAAAACTAAGATAGAAATGAGTGAGGTAGGAAAAGGTATATACTCTTTTATAATAATAATAATACATTACATTTTAAGCGCCTTTCAAAGCTCTCAAGGACACTTTACAGACACACACAAGCATAGGTACGATAATAAATAAAATACAATCAGAAATAGAATGCAATAAATAAAATACAATTATAAATAGAAACAAGAGCAAATAAACCTGTAAAATATATATTTTGGATTTAATTTTCTTTTAATTTCACACATTTGAAATAACAGACTTGAAATAAACAAATAAATAGATAAATCAATTTGTGATTTGAAAAAAAAACTGCGGCAAATTGTATTTTGGATTTCATTTTCTTTTAATTTCACATAGTTGAATATAGCGACTTAAAAAAAATACATTTGTGAAATATATTTGGGTTAAAAAAACACTTTGGCAAAGTATATTTCGAATTATTTTTTTCTATACTGCATGAATTTTACACACTCGAATGAACATTTTGAAAAAGAATTGTGGCTATATATATATATATATATATATATATATAACAGAATTTAAATAAATAAATAAATGTGTGAAATATATTTAGGCAGAAAAATGTAATGGTGTAATATATTATATATTAATAATATATATATAACATATTTTGGATTTTATTTTATTTTAATTTCACTCACTTAAATGAACAAACTTGAAAATAAATAAATAAATACATAAATGAATACATACATAAATCCATAAATAAATAAATAAATAAATAAATAAATAGATTTGTGAAATCTATTTGGGATTTAGAAAAAACATTGCAGTGAAATATATTGTATATTTATAATATTAAAAAAAAGACCTGTGGCAAAATATATTTAGGATTTGGCCATCCTTGTGAATTTTGCACACTCGAATGAACAAACAAAAAAAAACAAAAAAAAATCCACCATTATTTTTTGTATTTTTTATCCTGTGTTTCAAGAACCTGCTGGTATGCCCACATTTTGTCTTGTCGCTGTTCGCTTGTTTGTACATGACATTGCATTAGAGCGTGATCGCTCTCTTCTTCATGCCATTTTAGTGTTGTTTACGCGACGGTTTATCCTGCTGCCATCTCGCCTTTAATCATGCCGTTATCTCCCATTTTATCTGTACGTGGTTTTGCCCCTCCTCCTCTCTCAACACCCCCTTTTCCCCTCCATCCTATCGCGTGCCACAATCACACGGTCATGACCTTTCTCACAAACATCTGAAAATGCTCTCCTGGTTTGTTCTGTCACCTGCTTGTAACTACAGTGATACCTCGGTATACGAACCCCTTGGCTTACGAACTTTTCTGTTGACGAACGTTACATTTATGAAAATGTTACCTTAGCATACGAACTTTACCTTGGCATATGAACTTTTTTCGTACACGGAGCTGCCTCAACGGGTGATGTGTCGTTCACGAAGGGATCATTCCTCAAGGTGGTGAAAGAAGAAGGCTACGTTTCTCATCAAGTGTTTAATGCTGTCGAAACCGGCCACTCCATTCCATCAAGCCATCAACGACCATCACAAAGGTAAATAAAACGACTTTATTATACAGTACATTATATTTTTTTTTATTATAATACCATAGCACATTAATTATACATAAAATAAGGTGTATTGTGTGTAGTTTTAAGGCTTATTTTGTTGAAAATTATGTTTTATGGGAACCTGGGAACGGATTATTATCATTTTAATGGTTTCCTATGGGAAATTATTTTTTAGGATACACACTTTTCGCCTTAAACACCCGCCTTGGGGGGGGGGGTGATTGTGACTTTTTGCGGTTGGTGTGTGTTCGTTTGCAACCTTGGCAGCATGTGTGTCAAACATGTCTTGCGAGTTTGTTTCTGCCAGCGACTGCGATTTGTCTGCCGCCACTATTGCATATGCCCGTGTTTGCGCTTCTCGCAAAAGCCGGTTGGCGGCTGGATTCGTAGCAGATGGCTGTCTTATTCCGTCTGAGAATGACAGCTGAAGACAGTTAATACTGAAAATGGTCGAGGAGAGAGAGAAAGAAAGAGAGGAAATACTCGGCGTGATTACCATCAAACCGTCAGCTCAGTTTGAGGGAGCTTCTACATGCCGATGACATTCTGCAGATGGGAAATGTCTCCCTGGTTCATTTGTTTAGTCAGACGCTCTCAAAGAATCATTTTTGAAGCGAGCAATTGCTCTAGAAGAGCCTGCACGGTGTGCGATGAGACTGAAAATATGGCTGTCGTACAGAATTTCCCCACAATTAATACACGTTATAAAATATTCCCCCCGGATTGTGAAAGGTCAATAAAAATATTGAGAATGTTTTTGCCATTTCATAATTTATCAGTACATCATGGTTGTTCAACCCCTTCATGCAGCCTCGAGCCTGATAACTTTGTCCTAACTAAACAAATAACGAACTACATTAATTAATTAAAATTAAAAAAACGAATAAATAAAATAATCAAAACAAATAAATATGTAAATAGTAAATGATAAATGATAAATGAACAATAATAAATAATGAATAATAAATGATTCATAATAATGAATGATGAAAAATGAATATTGAATAATGATTGATGAATATTGAATGATGAATGATGAATAATGAATAATGATTAATAATTGACCAGTAATTGATAATTGATAATTGATAATTGATAATTGATAATTGATTGGATTGGATTGGATTGGATATGCCTTTATTAGTCTCACAGTGCTCATTAATAATTAAATATATATATATAATAAAATAATAAATGATTGATCAATAATAAATAATTGAGCTATAATAAATAATAAATAATGAATAATAAATTATTAGTAATAAATTATTAGTAATAAATAATAAATAGTATTAAAAAGAATACATAATATTAAAATAATAAATAATATTATAAATAATATTGAATAATATTAATATTAAATACTTATATTTTCTTTCGATTTCAATGAATAATAAATAACAAATGAAAAAAAAAATAATAAAATATAAATAAATAATAAATTATAAATTATAGATGAATAATAAATGATATTGATTGAATTTGTGTATGCTTAACATACACAAATTAGTTTATGTACACAATATTTAATGTACACACAAAAACTGGTCAGCATCTAGCTGTAAGCTAACGGCGGCAACTCTGTGGGAATGACGTAAAAGTGAGGTAACCCAATTCTTAATTTAACTGAGGATAATTTTCAACACTCCTCACGAGAAGAAAAAAAGTTACAATCTTTGAAACTGTAGCGAACGTTCATCAACCGGGCGGGCAATCTGACTGGTTATGAAGTTGCCGACATGTTAAATAATGATCAGGATCTCCGGGGTGCTTTTGTTCATTATACTACATCGCTTCGAATCTCTTCTTCCCTTGTTGACGCACAAAAGAGATACGACCAGTCTGTAAGGTTCTTATGTCGTCTAACGGACGTTGCAGTCCAATGTGTCGTTGTTGCATCAGCATCTTGTTCCGATGGAGTTGAAAGGACGGATCAAAGTACAACTGGCCTCATTTTTAAGACTGGATCAAAGCTTTTTTTCATTGTATTTTTTTATTCCATATCACCAGAAGACGCAGTTCACTTCGTAACGTCTGTTTGCGTTTGGACAATAAAGTCCGTGGCCTGGATTTTGGAAAGTGTCCCATTTCACCACGTCAAGTGGCATTTTTGAAACGTTGGGATGAATAAAACTAACTTTTTGGTGCATGAATACTTCGACTTCACAATCAGAATGGATCGTCAACTGGCTTTCAGATCCTTCCTCGACCTGTCATTCATGACAACCCCAACCTCCATTGGGCAGTATTGTCATGACAATGGACCGTCGGTGCATTTTGATTACCCTTCAAGCTACAGTAAAGTCTCGTTATATCGATATCGGATATATCGATAGTCCCGGTTATATCGATACTATTTCTATGCACGCACGGAGAAAATTACATGCAAACAGGGTCGGATATATCGATAGTCCCGGTTATATCGATATTTTTTCGGACTCCCTTGAATATCGATATAACGAGACTTTACTGTATATTTTTTGACCCGAGATGCTTTGCTACACATTTTGCAGCTTTGTTATTTGTCAGAAAAATACAATAAAATCTTCCCCATTGTCCTGTTTGATACCTTTACCAATACAGTGATACTTTGGCTTACGAACTTAATTGGTTCCCAGACAGAGTGTGTAAGGCTAAAAGTGTGTATCCCAAAAATTAATTTCCCATAAGAAACCATTAAAATGAGAATAATCCGTTCCCAGGTCCCCATAAAACATAATTTTCTACTAAAGCCTTAAAACTACACAAAATATACCTTATTTTATGTATAATAAATGTGATATGGTATTATAATTAAAGAAATGAACTTTACTGTATAATAAAGTCGTTTTATTTACCTTTGTGATGGTGGTTGATGGCTTGATGGAATGGAGTGGCCGGTTTCATCAGCATTAAACACTTGATGGGCAATGTAACCTTCTTATTTCAACATCTTGCGGAATGATCCCTTGTAGGTGCTTTCTCTGCGATGATTTTATCTCGTTCCTCATCGTTGTTTCGCTGGGTTGATAGCTTTTTGCATAAAGTGTACAGATGGCTTGCGCGGGTTGTTTGTGATTGATTGATGAGATATTTTAACCTTGCAGTCTACACTCTGCCTTTGAACTCAAAGTTGAAACTCTCACTGTGGTCTGCCTGTCTCTTTTATGTTTAAACCAACTCCCCTCACTGTTGCGTTCTTGACCAATCACGTGGCTTTAACCGAAGACTGGGGGCGGGGACAAAACCAGTCAGCTGCCATTTTGTTGTTAGAACGGGCTCGTTTACGAACGACACATCACTCATTGTGGCAGCTCTGTGTGTAATCCGAAAAATAGTTCGTATGCCAAGGTAAAATTCTCATAAATTTAACGTTCGTAAACCGAAAATTTCGTAAGCCAGGGGGTTCGTGAACCGAGGTATCACTGTACCTGTTTTACCCCCCTTTTGGGGACTCTATTTATTCATACAGCGCTTCGTTGTCTCGTAAAATGAACATGAAAGAACACGGGGCTTTCTCTTGAGAATTTTAGGGCTCTGTTTGATGCTTGAAGATCTGATTTACGGCTAGGAAGCATCTTTTCTCTTGATAATCCACTTCGACAATAACCATGACTGCAACCACCAAAGCACAGATAGCAAAGTGTGTGTGTCTGTTGGAGACATCCGGAAGGCGGGAAAGGGGAAAGATGAGATCTGAAAAACCAGAGGGGGGGGGGGGGGGGGGTCTAGATGTGGCCGCAATCAAATTATTGGCCAATCAAGTCATAACATGAGTAATTCGAGGCTTACACCGACATCCTTAATCTGATTGGCGTAGCATTAAAGGCTCAAATGGGTGGCTCGTCGTGAACGTTCACGCTCGGGAATCCTGGGTGGGGAGTGTATGGGAAATTCCCATCTGTTGAAATGAGATTGTTGATGATGTATGTGTTCAAATCCAGGTGGCGGGACGTTGCCTTTGTGTTACCATTCGCCGCACAATGGCAACACGTCTCATTTTCTCAATTACTGAGTAAGATTCTGATGTGTTTGCCCCCCCCCCCCCCCGCCCCCATTTCCGTCCCCACCGGACACATTTGACTTTTGGTTGCCATGACAACCTTGTTATCGTTCCATTACGATTGCCTCCAAATGAATTTTGAAATGATCCATTTGGAATACACCCTTGATGTTCTGTAAACATAATATTCCAACACAATCCGATTTTAACTCACAGTGGCAGCCACATGCGCCAGCGTTCACTCAACCCAGAAGTAACTCAAATAGATAGAAAGTTAGCTAGCCAGCTAATTATAATACAGTCACAGGAGTTTTATGTGCGGGTGAACAGTGGCAGCCATTCGCGCTAGCTGTCTTTTTGGAATGTGGGAGGAAACCGGAGTATCCATGGAAAACCCACACAAATGTCATACAAATTAACTCCAACGCTGCCATTCCCGAATTTATTCAGGAATTGAAAATACGACATGGAGCGCCATTACCGAATTTGTCCGGCTTTTGGTTTTTCTTGCAGGGAGGTACCGATAAAGCACTCTGGCAATGTTTTCCCTTCCATGAGTGGGCAGCATTTGCCCTTTGCACAGCCACCCCCATTTCGAGCTCAGATAACTCCAGGCCCATATAACTTAGGAATTAACCATTTTTTTTCTGATGAAAGAAGAGAGTCGAATGTTTCTTACGCTGAATTGAATGTTTATGTTGTCCTAAAACTCAATATTCTGTGGCTCCTGGAAATCGAGTGGAAAATGACAAAAACCCTGGCACTGGAGTGGAAACATTTTTTGCACAAGTATGGCAGTGAATGAGTTACTGAAAGGATGTTGTCTAGAAATTTAGATTTGGTTCGAATATGATCCACTCTCTTTGAACTGTAAATTAAAAATCAAGCTAGTTTATCCTCCATCACATGGTTCGAGCAACTCTAGGATCAAGTCATAAAATCTTGTTCTGACAATGCATGTATAAGTTCGAATTTTAAAAAATAAATTAAAATAAAATGCTTTATATGCATAACCGGCATCAAGTTTGTGTTGGATCAAAGTTGTTCTTCTCCTGGTTCATATTCTTCGCTTGAATTGGTCTAAATCAGGGGTGTCAAAGTCATTTTTTGCCGCGGGCCACATTGTAATTATGGTTTCCTCTCGAGGGCCGTTATGAATTTGGGGAACCCATTAGAATGTTTAAATCCCTTCAAATATTACATATAGAGCACACAGAAAATTAACGAATAACTAGTTTTCAAATCTGAAGTCAAGAATAATGACTATTATTGTGGTTGACATCCAAAAATATGAAATTTTGGCTCAGATTTTAGCAATCATCATGGAATTTAACAAGTTTGATTTGCTTTCGCGGGCCGAAAAAAATGACGTGGCGGGCCGGATTTGGCCCGCGGGCCTTGACTTTGACACCTGTGGTCTAAATAGTCAATCAGCAGTAATCGAAAGAGTTTGCTTCATATTTGACCAGTTAGCGTTTTTCATTTTCATACTCACCCTCTGTTCATCACTCCTGTTAAAAAAAAAAAAAACTTTATATGCATAACCGACATCAAATTTAGTTCATATTTGACCTGTTAGCTTCACAGTAGATGAAAGTAGACTGTAAAATTTTTAGTGCTTTGGGCCCCTGAACTTTTGACTTCACCCATCCTGATCCCTGTCGTAAAATTCGTCATTGGAGGTTGAGGCTGTAAAATACCAAAAGACCAAAAGCTAAACGGAATAACGTGACAAAATGTAGTTCTGTGTCCTCTGGATGTCTTGTTTTCTTGGTTGACAGACATCCATCTCTTGAAGGCTTTTGTTGTCATACCGTCAATAAACAATCCCGTCTAGTCGCAGCGCTGGTAATCAACCGTCCACAATATGTGCACATACTCTGCCTCATATATATTCTTTGCAACCAGCCCAACTTCCATCACTGCAGGCTGACTTAATCCGTAGTGCTAATATAGAACCACTTGCACAAACCAAACCATGCACCGTTGATGGAAAGTGAACACCCCCACACCCCCCACATCCCCTTGTCACTAACAAGGCCCGTTAGTTCAGAAGGAAGGCAAATGCTGTATTCCTGGTTAACTCTGCAACCCCCTGAATGACCTTGTCACACAGGGCAGGTGGTCCTTCAATCAGGCGCACAATACACCAGGTATGAGCTGGGCTGTCAATCAAAGCGGAATACAGCGTACTATTTTTAGACATTTTTTTTCTTCTTTTTCTTTCTTTTTCTTTGATGCGGCTTACCTCCTACTTGCAAAATGAATTGGTTGTGGAAGAAATTCCTTCACTAGAAGAGTTGGTAAGTTAAGACGCGTCTTCCATGTATATACCCTAATCCGTTCTACGCTCCTGTAAAAGTCAAACATAAATGTTTTCAAAAGATAAAAATTCAACAAAATGTATAGGGAACACCTGTTGCAATTTGAATATTAGCTATATATGAGTTTTGCATCATGAAAATATAAATAAATAAAAGTAGAAAGAATAAAAATGTTGAGATTGTAAATTTTCCAAATGGCTACACCCTATTCATTCATTCATTCATTCATTCATTCATGTGTATTTGTCTATTTATTTATTGATGTATTTATTTTATTGTTTATTTATATACAGTAAAGTCTCGTTATATCGATATCGGATATATCGATAGTCCCGGTTATATCGATACTATTTCTATGCACACACGGAGAAAATTACATGCAAACAGGGTCGGATATATCGATAGTCCCGGTTATATCGATATTTTTTCGGACTCCCTTGAATATCGATATAACGAGACTTTACTGTATTTAATAAGCAGTTTAGAAGTGTATTATAACCTCAGAATTTGTTGTCTTTAATCTAAAATATTCAAAATAGCTACACCCATTCATTCATTCATTCATTCATTCATTCATTCATTCATGTATTCGTCTATTTATTTATTTAATTAATTATTTGTTTATTTCATTGTTTATTGTTTATTTGTATATTTAATAGTTTGGAAGTGTATTATAAACTCAGAAATCGTTGTATTTAATCTAAAATATTCAACATGGCTACATCTTATTTATTTATTCATTCGTTCGTTCATTCATTCATGCATTCATTTATGTATTCATTCATTCGTTGATTCATTCATTTATGTATTCGTGTTTTTATTTATTTATTTATTTATTTATTTAATTGTTAATTGTTTATTTATATATTTAATAAACAATTTGGAAGTGTATTATAACCTGAAAAATTGCTGTATTTAATCTACAATATGCTCTATGAACACAAAATCGATTTGAAATGAACTTGGCCCATTTTCACATCTCCAATATTTCAGGTCTAGACATTTTTTTTTTTTTTACAGACAACCTGAGAACCAGTTAAATGTCCCGCCCTAAATAATCCACGAGCTCTCTGCTCACCGATACAACATCAATTAGGCTCAAGCACAGGGTCGAATCGTCTTTTGCAGGCTTGGTGGAGAGAGCCTCACTCGCTTCTCATCTGAGCCAAGTGCCTTTTATTTTTTTTTGCCCTTCCAGGCCTTGGCTTCTGTTTGAAAGCGTTAGAAAATGAGCCAACGCGCTAGCCGTTTAGCTGTGTCGACTACATGTTCTGCAGATGTACCCGAGTGTCCTCTGTCAGACTTTTCATATCATTAAAAAACATTCAATTGGTTTTTACTGCCGCCAAAGCGAAAGAGCATTCATTGACTGTTTTTTTGCTGGCATGGAAAGGAAGTTAAACGAGAAAGACCAAATGTATGATTCAGAAGCTCCTTTGGCGACTATTCACCCCTACTTTCATTTCCTCTTCTTCCTCTTCTCTTGCATCTCAATGATCCCCACAAAGGTACGTTTAATACTTAATTGCTCTCCCAGCTGCTGCTCTGTCTGTGCCTTGCAGTTAGTTTTACTTCTACATTAACCGTGTCCCCTCAAAAGGACAAACCTCAAATATGCTTTGAGCGATCGATAAATTCAATTGTTGCAACGATAAATGTGCAAATCAAGTCAAAAATGCTCAACTCACTTCAAACTTAAAGGACAATCGACGCCTCCGGACAAGTTGTGTCCATAATTTGTAAAATCACTTCAAATGTCTTCTACTGAGCGTATTTTACAAAGATTCTACCGCATCTAGCTATATTTTACGTTTTAAGACTCACGCTGAATATTCAGGAAGTCTTGTTTTCGAGTTGATAACGATTCCTGACATGACGTCACTGAAGGAACGCCCCTGACCGAGAAAGCCACACACAATGCATGCTATTTAACGTTTTCCTGATGTCAACTCGGAAACAAAACAATGGTGTCGGTTGTACTTTAAAATCCGGCCAACGAGATATGATCTTAAAATGTCAGATAAGAAAAAAACTTTGAACTTGTGACAAAGTTCTAGTTCACCAAGAAGACAAGTTAATGGGAGTCACGGACCGGAAAGCCGTTTGACGAAAAACAGGACACTAATGAAGGTCATGCTCGTTCTCCTGCTTGGATAGAAGACTAGCCCGTTCATTCGCTAAAACGATTAGCTCTTTGGTTGACAACCCCGCAGGCGACTCTCCAAGCAGCATTTGGGGAAAAAAGAACCTGGAAAATGTAGATAATGTGCCTATTAGCGACTGTCTGAAAGTCCACCATGTTGGTTATGATCAAATTAAATCCAAAATAGAATGTAAAAGACCGCGGTTGGGTAATTCTTCTCTTGGCGTCAGTTGGTATGAATTTAGCTTTGCCAGATGGGTTGCTAGTTCAACGGATTGATACCTTTTCGGTGTGATTCCTTGACTTTAGCCAATGAAATCCTTCATTTCCATCCATTGCTGTTTGAATAAGCTTGTCATGGTTAGTTGGCATTTACCAAGAAGCTCAAAATAACATCTGAGGAACTGTCTGTATCAAGCACACTAGGACAATCCTGGAAAGCATCTCTTCAGGGCTGTGTTTTCAGAAGAGCAATTTGTCTTCTTGAAAAAAACAAAGGCAAACAGGTGACAGGGAAAGGGTCAATCTGAACGTTGTTGGTTTTTTTGCAATGAGCTCATGATGAAAGGTGAGACAGTAGCTGGTCTGTAAGGATTTGGAAACTATCATAACTGTAATTGGTTACTAGCAAGAGATGCTAGTGTGTTGCTACTGTCCTTGAGATTTCAAGCAGTGCAACTTTAATGCGAAAAAAAACATGTTTTTTCCCTGTACAAAAGATTAACAAATTAACTCATTCACTGCCAGACATGCAAACGTGTCAACCCTAGTGCCAGGGTTTTTGTCATGGTCAATTGAATTCCAGGACCCGCAGAATATTGAGTTTTAGGACTACATCAAAATTTAATACTGCGTTAGAAACCTTACAAAACTCTGTTGTTTCATCAGAAAAAAAACGAGTTAATTGCTAAATTATATGGGTCTGGAGTTATATAAGCTAGAAAGGAGGGTGGTTGTCCAAAATACAATGCAAAATATACATATTGGTTTATATAGCGCTACAAAGCGCTCCCATGGAAAAAAGGGCATTGCTTCCCCCTTGTGGAAAAGAACAAATCATTGTCTGAGGCCATGGCCAGCGCTTCATCGGCACCCAAGCATGACATAAACAAAACCGAAACAATTCGGGAATAATTTTCTATGTCATATTTTCAATTCCCGAATAAATTCGTGAATGGCAGTGATTGAATTAAGGATTTTTGGTCCATATCAAAATGAAAAATAGTGTAGTATATATTGTGGATTTATAGATCTTTAAGGACAAACTGGTGAATCTGCGCCATGACACTCATAGGACACGCACATGCACACACATACACATACACATACACATACACATACACACGCACACACACACACACACACACACACACACACACACACGCAGGGATCGAGTGGGGGAGTAAAATTATGCCGAGTTAGCTGGCAAGCAATGTTTGTGCTAATGAAGCTCCCCCGTCCGCAACTTGCTGATGGCTGAATTCTTCTCCCACAAAGGTCTGATACATAATTTGAATATCGAAGCAGGTGTAACCCGTGGTTGGCCTCTTTAATTAGCTGATACTTCCTTTTCCGCTGCTTTTCAATAAGGCCATTCAAAACTAGCTTTTTTTTGCTGCACAGCCGTTCTTTTTATTTTTATTTTTTTTTTAATCTATTCTGCTTGCCGCAGCGGCGGCGAGCAGGCTGACCCGGTGGTTTGTCATCTCCATTAAAGCGGAACCATTTTTCAGGCAATGATGGGGATTTTCCTCCTCTGATCATGTGATTGGATACACTATGTCACAGTATCTTTTGACTTTCACTATTTGCTTTCTGGGAATATGTGGCAAGGCATCTCTACCTTGATAGAGCAGATGGCCGAAGCTAGGCTAATGCTTTAAAGGACAACCGACGTCTCCGGACAAGTTGTGTCCATAATTTGTAAAATGACTTCAAATGACTTCTACAGGAAGTATTTTAATAAGATTCCACCGCATATAGCTATATTTTACGTTTTAAGACTCGCGCTGAACATTCAGGAAGTCTTGTTTTTGAGTTGGTGACGAGTCCTCACGTGACGTCAGAAAATACAAAAAAAAAATACAATACCATAGCACATTTATTATTTTATTATACAAAAAATAAGGTCTATTTTGTGTAGTTTTAAGTCTTATTTAGCAGAAAATTATGTTTTATGGGGACCTGGGAACGGATTATTCTCATTCTAATGGTTTACTATTGGATATTACTATTTGAGATACACACTTTTCGCCTTACACACACTTTCTGGGTACCAATTAAGTTTGTAAGCCAGGGTATCAATCACTGTAATTGATTCTTCTCCGGTGTCGCTCGCGTCTGCAAAATGAAGTTACTCATGCACAGTTTTGAGTTCATAAATGGTAACAAAACTGTCTCGGCGTATCGGAACGCATGATGCATCGTTTTACCCAGTCACCAAAGGAAAGCTATTTGTTTAACTGTTCAAATGGAATCTTGTTCCGAACCTCAAACTCCCCATATTCATTATCTTTCTGCTGTGTTAGCTTTAAATCTCTCACCATTTTGTAAAACTAAGCCCCCATAACACCTTTGTTTACCTCCAGCCGTTCAACAAATACATCCCATCTCTCGTTCTCGCGACAGCTAAAGGCCTCGCTTGTTTATCGCGCATCCACTTGTCAGATCTCCCAGGAGTTGATCGGGAGTTGCGTCTGACCTTACAGAACTTTTTTTTGTTGTTGTTTGTGTCGTCGTTACTATCACTCAAGAGAGTGACAAACACACATGTGGCCACGTCGTCCTGTATGGCACAGTGAAGTGTAATTAGTTGGTGCCCTCAGGACTCTAACGGGATCTTTGTGACAAGAGGAAAGGGCAGGGTGACATTTTTATATTCGGCTACGTGCCGCAGTTATCATCCACTATCAGATACTTCGGAATATTACCGGAGAGGTTTGGAGTTGAATTCCCAAGAGCTACTTTTTGCTGATTTCGCCTTCAATTGGTGTCGTCAACACTTTGGTCTTAGATGACATGTTTTGTCTTGGAAAAAAACCCGAATGACCCGATGAGAGGCTGGGACCTCATTTTCTTTGTTTGGACTTGAGCAGACTGCGAGGCTTGGATTGGATTTGGATTGGATTTGCCTTTATTAGTCTCGCAGTGGAGAAATGTACATTTCACAGCAGCAAAGCTTGAATGCTTCTCAGTGAGATGCATCAATGGTAGATGCGTATGAACTTTCACCACGGGACGCCTTTTGAGTTTGAAAGCGATTTTTATCTCGGATTGATGTTGAGAAAGTACGGAAGAGGATTAGGGCCACTGAAGAAAAAAATAAGGTTGGCAAGATTCTGACTTTATTTTCAGAATTCGGACTTTAGAGTGAGAATTCTGACTTTAAAGTCAGAATTCTGACTTTATTGACTTTATTCTCAGAATTCTGACTTTAAAGGACACCATTTTTTTGTTTCCTAACTGACATCAGAAAAACGTTTTACAGCATCTAAAATACCCAAAACATGCAGGCTGCTATTTTTAGTCAAATGAAAAACACCAATAAAAATGACTTAGTGTCCCAAAACTACTTCAAAATGACCTCTGAAACTCACTTTAAAGTCAGAAATGTGAGTTTAAAGTGAGAAATCTGACTTTATTCTCAGAATTTTTACTTTACAGTTAAAATTCTGACTTGCATCAAAAAAAAATCAGAATTCTGACTTTAATCTCAGAATTCTGAGAATAAAGTCAGAATTCTGAGTTTAAAGTCAGAATTCTGAGAATAAAGTCAGAATCTTGTCAACCTTATTTGTTTTCTTCAATGGCCCTAATCCTCTTCCGGCTGGGTGTAAAATAAGAGTAGCTGATCTAGAAGGTGGCAGATGGTAATGAGCTGCAGTCTTTTAATCTTATCTTAATTTTTCCCAGTAAATAAACACAAATGTAATGGCAGTCGTTAGGTGGATTTACTACCCGGCGTAAACTACTTCCATCCCTACTAGGACCCTCTCTCGCTCCCATCAAATATTGAACTACACCCTTTACGACTAATGAATGGCATGTCCTGGTGGTACTTGTGTTTAGATTTATTCTCCAAACAACGTGATGGATGGGCCAAGTTCATGACTAACCGGCCGCCCACGAGCTCCCCAATGCCGTGACCTCATCACTTGGCAGACCGGCAATGGTCTCTAAACCTTCAGTCGTGCACAACCGCTTATTAAATCTGTGTGGCCACGGTCGTCTTATACCAGGTCCTCCGGTATTGCACTTGCGGCTCAATCTATAAAGTTGTTGTTGTCACTCTTGTCATTTTGTCATTGCCTTCAGGTGGCGCCAATAGTCATGGACATTGTGACCAGAATACGTTTTTGGGGGGTGTATACTTTTGTTCCCTTCGCATTGCTGTTAAAATGTCATGGTTGTTCAGTACATTTAGGTTTCTCGCTTTAGCTGTGCAAAGCACATTGAGATATCTTGCATTCTAATCTCGTTATTCTTTCTTTGTCTTTTCATCCTCTCACTTACTCGAATTGTAGCCCTACTGTGTGTACAGTCCACTGTCATGACATCACATCACATGCTAGCGAACTGACCTGGAATCAACCCGATATTTTGGCTAATCCGGGTGGTTGGATTGTCTGTGCAAACAGCTGCTCTTTTCATGATCAAAAATGAATTACCAAGTAAAGCAGTGATTAGAATACAGTGATACCTTGGCTTATGAACTTAATTGGTTCCCAGACAAAGTGTGTAAGGCGAAAAGTGTGTATCCCCAAAATTAATTTCCCATAGGAAACCATTAAAATGAGAATAATCCGTTCCCAGGTCCTCATAAAACATAATTTTATACTTTCTAATTTTCTAAACCTTAAAACGACACAAATATATACCTTGTGTATAATAAATGTGCTCTGGTATTATAATTCAAGAAATAAACTGTACTGTATAATAAAGTCATTTTATTAATCGCGTGGCTTTAACCGAAGACTGGGAGCGGGTAATAGAGGCCCACAAAATGTCGGCAGCCATTTTCTTTTTTGGAGAATGGGCTTCAACCTCTCACTCTGTCTGTAAACCCCCCTCACTGCTGCGTTCTTGACCAATCACGTGCCTTTAACAGACGACTGAGGGCAGGGAATAGACGACCAAAACAAGCCAGCTGCCATTTCCCTTTTGGAGAACGGGCTCGTTCGCGAATGACACATCACTCATTGTGGTAGCTCTGTGTGTATCATGAAAAATAGTTTGTATGTCAAGGTAAAATTTTCATAAATTTAACGTTCATAAACCAAGGGGTTCTTAAACCGAGGTATCACTGTATTAGTGTGTGTTTGTGTATGTGACTTAAATACGTTGAGGGCGACTTTTCTACTTCCATCCAGCCTATCTCTCGATATGCAATTGTTGCTGTCATACTTTATAAATGGGCAAGGGTGGGATGCATCATAGTAAGCTGCTATTTCATTAAAATAAATGCAGACAGTCAAACGGCAAGTCGGCGATTGATTGCAAGCCCCGTCAGTGGTGTCTACATGCAAAAAAAAAAAAAGTCTGGATCCACTTCTTTACTGCTGAACCCAGAGAGAAGTAAACACAGCGAAACCAGATGGTCATTGCTCCCAACTGTGCCAGCATGACCATAAAAGTCTCTCTGTTTTTTTTTTTTTTGCGCCGTGCAAAGGGTTTTAGCAGATTAAAAAAAAAAAAGGGAAAAAAGCATGCTAACATTGAATTTCCATTTTTGTTAGCCGCCGTGTTCATGTCGGTAATGTTTAGTAATGACATTTGCACCACCTTGGAAGAGTACGCCATTTTTCAGTGTGCAATAACAATCTAACAATAAATAATAAATTGTGTAAAAAAAGACGTCAAGGAGGCGGAACCTTCTGAAACTCGCCATTTCCAAGGTCATTTTGTAGCAGTTTTGGGACACTTTTAGTCATTCGTATTGGTGTTTTGCATTTGACTAAAAATATCATACTGCCTGTTTTGGGTATTTTAGATGCTATAAAACGTTTTTCTGATGTCAGTTAAGAAACAAAAAATGGTGTCAGTTGTGAAAGGAAAGAAGAAGACTGTGGACTGTACTGAAGAATGAAGTTAGTTTACTTCTCTTTTTGCGCTCAAGAAATGGTGTCTTGAATTCAGAAAAAGGACCTGGAATATCGCGCAATGGTGTTTTTATCACTTTCAGAGTGGGTGTACAAGTGCATCTTCCCGCGTAAACCATCGTAGCTCCGAATACAGATATGGCCTTGACATCAATTGTAAAACAATGGCGTATTTTGAAGCAGCTTTACACGGGATGCCGATCACTCACTCAACTTCCCCGCATCTCATCTCGCTTACAGTAGCCTATGCCAGGCTTCCTCCTCGTCCGTTTGAAAAGTACTCAATATGCCGTGAACTCCCTCCCAGTGGGAAAACTCATATTTTTCCTTTTGTGGATAGCGCCAGTCAGAAACACAAAAAGAAGTAAAACTGCCATTGTTTTGCCTCGGGGGCTTTTGTTCTTTTGCGAGGAAACTGACTGACGTCATGCTGTTTTTTTGTTTTTGTTTTGCATTTTGACTGACGGGTGTTTCTATACGTCGTGCTGGTAATAGCCAATGGCAGAGAGGCTAAGAGTATGTTGCATTCAGGAAACTGAGTATGGGTTATTTTTTTTACCTTTTGTATCTTGACATTTCTTTCATAATAAGATGCTGTTGAGATGTAACTTGAAAATGTGGTGTGTGTGTAGACGTTTGTAAGTAGAGGTACCATTGTAATAGTAATAATTTTGGGCGGCGAGGGGGATGTCTGTAAAAAAACAATTATGGTCGTGAACATAGAAGCAGAAATGAATATTGTGATACACAACCTCCTGGCTTCTTTGTACTATTATATTTTGTATATATTTTTTTTTTAAATTATATGCACAGATGCATCAACTAGCAATTATGAGCACAGCTTTTCCATAGGTTGGTGAGGGACTCCCCTCAGTGTCTCTGCCTGGAGGGTGTTGTTTACGGCATCAGATTGAGTGATAATGAGAGAATGGAAGGCAGGTCAATGCTTCCCACGTGGCTTTCCCGTATGCTTCAAATGCAAGCGAGGGGAAAACACAATGGCGTTCCTCTCTCCAAATTGTTCAAGGCGGGATCACGGTCCTTCCGTTACATTCTGTGATGGCGTGTCCCCCCCCCAAAAGGGGTTGTCCTTCATCTTGAATGTCGTCGCATGTTGATTAGTCCGACTTCACTGTTTTGCCGCATGGAGTTTCTTTTATCCTTCAAGAGCATTCGATGCCATATGTTGCCGTATGCTGGCTTTAATGTGCGTGGAACGCCGGAGCGAACGAGATCAGATCAAAACCGAAGAAGGAACGGAACCGCACGCTCATGTTGTTGCTTTTGCCTGAGAACAGATGCCCGTTTTGCATTTTCATGAGACGGCACGGGGACTTAATTCACTTTAATGATGCCGCGGTAGCCAAACACAGGAAAGCTGGAACTAGTGGCCTCTACTTGGAACTGTTGTGAAAAAGTACTTCCTGGAACCTTTTTTTTTATCAGCTGGGATTCTGTGTTAATTTTATTGGATGGGATTGGATTGGATTTGCCTTTATTAGTCATGCAGTAGACATTTACATTTCACAGCAGCAAAGGAAAGGAATGAAAGTAGAAAAACAAAATACATGAGCTGCTGGAAAGGCAGCCACTCTCGCGTCGCCATCTTGAAGTCAAAGAACAAAAAAACTAAATAACAAATAATATGACAACATAAAGACACATAGAGTCATTCCTTCTTCAGCGATTCCTTCTTCAGCTTTATCCTTCCTGCCTTTCAAAACTGTCGAGGACACTTTACAGTCACAGGATATTTTTTGTGCGGGTGAGCAGCGGCAGCCACACGCGCCAGCGTTCACTCAACCCGGAAGTAACATAAAGTAAAAAATAAAAAAAACAAAATAACAAATATGACAAAACAAAGACACAGAGTCGTTCATTCTTCAGCACTTTCTGTACCCTCTTTGTGACATGAAGCAGTTGTAGATGAAAGAGGAGCAGATCAAAGCACCCTTTTCAGCAGTGGATCAGAATAGTACCTACAGTTGAACCCTATGGATGGATGGATTGATGGATAGATACCTAGCTAATGGATAGCTAGCTAGCTAATGGAAAGCTAGCTATCTTATAGCTAGCTAGCTAGCTAATGGATAGCCAGATAGCTAATGGATAGCCATCTAGCTAATCGATAGCTAGCTAGCTAATGGATAGATAGATAGCTAATGGATAGCTAGCTAGATAGCTAATGAACAGCTAGCTAGATAGCTAATGGACAGCTAGCTAGATAGCTAATGGATAGCAAATGGATAGCTAATGGATAGCTAATGAATCGCTAATGGATAGCTAATGGATAGCAAATAGCTAGATAGCCAGCTAGATACCTAGCTAGCTAGTTCATTTGCACATGAAAATTATATTGTGGTAGTTGTAGCCTCGTTCTCACGCAATTACACAAAAAAGTACTTGGCTGGACGTTTAACAAAGCAATCATATTGAGGAATTGTAAAAGTACGACCTGCCGCGTATTTTCAAATAAATGGTCTGCAGGTTAGAGATAAATATACTTTTGGGCATCCAGATTAGCATATGTGGTATATTTTTGTACTTAGCAAGACAGAGAGCGTGTGTCAAACTGCATCCAGGTGTTCTCAGCTGGAGGAACGCAGCACATACCCACGCAATCACGCACAGACATCATTACCGGTGGGAAAAAAAAAAAAAAAAAAACAAAGAATGCAAACCTCAATAGCACGCTGTTTGTTTCTCAACGCAAATAAAAGAGCCCGTCACCAGAGACACTTTCAGTGCGGTTTATGAAAAAACATTTCAAATAAGAATCCATTTCATCACTTCAGAATACTTGACAGTGACAGAGGCGATTGACATCCTCCCATCCCTCCGTCCTCCTTCCCGATCTCTGGGTTCTCCTCATCTCCCTTTTCAAGATCCTCCATTTTCACCAAAGTCCCCTTTCTCTCTGTTATCATCTCACCAGAGGCTCTCCAAAGAGCTTTGATATTGAAAACAGACTTGGCTTGAAAGGCACAGATTTAGAGGAATGTAAATGCTGGAGGTCTTTTTTTTTTTTTTTTAAAGACGAACTCTAGCAGTTAACGAACAACTCATGCTTAGCCAATTTCCGCTTTGTTGGTTCTGTTTTCTTCATCTGACAGAATAGGGATGGAAAGATGATTTGTCAATTGAATGTTTTTTGGGGGTTTTGTGTGTGTGTGTGATATAAGTCCAAGAAATGTTTCCAGTGATTTTTCAAAGCACCCATGCTATATTATGTGTTCAAGAACAAAGCATAAAAATACTGTATATAGCAAAAGTATATCGATCAGAAACTAATTTTAACACAGGGTGTCACTCCATATTTGCTGTCTCCATTGCTAGCGATGGTGGGAATTGTTCGGCCCAAAAAAAAAAAAAAAAACAGAGAAGACGCTGTATTTCTGGCTCCTTCTGCTCAAAAGATCCCGATTCATTGGATATGCTGTCCACTCAACTCAAGATGATTATTTTCGCTGCACTTTATCCTGCATAATCTCGATATTCGCTACATTTCTTGCGCTCTGTCGCTGTGATGTGTTCAGTAAATTTGTTGGTCAGATGTGACGAGACTTTGAGTAAATCCAGTGCTGTCTTCAAGCTCTTCACTAAAGATTCCCAAATATTGTACAACGTGTCACGTTAAAAGCCACGGGGTTTAGAAAGCAGTCGGAAAAAGGGGGGGGGGGGTAGTTCCCGAGAGACTTGAAAGTATGTGAAATGAATAAATGCCTCCCCTCAAATAAACGTTGCATACCATGTGTCATGTTGGACATCACAGTAGACATCACCTGTATAACATAATTAAACACTAAGTTTTAATGATAGAATCTGCAAACTGTTCCACTGAACATTTGTCAAGGAAAAAAAAGTCCCCACTTTTATTTTATTTTATTTTATTTTATTTTATTTTATTTTGTTTTGTTTTTTTTTGTTTTGTTTTGTTTTGTTTTTGTTTTGTTTTTTGTTTTGTGTTTTTTGTTTTGTTTTTGTGTTTTGTGTTTTGGTTTGGTTTGGTGTTGTGTTGTGTGTGTTGTTTTTTATTTTATTTTATTTTAATGTTTTTTTTCTTTTTTTTCTTTTTATTTGTTTTTTGTATTTATCTATCTATTTATCTATTGATTTATCGATTATCTATTATCTATGTATCTATTTCTCTTTCTCTATTTATTCAATTTATTCATTCATTCATTCATTCATTCATTTAAGCCTCGACTCTTTTCCTTATTTCAAAGCATTCATCATTTCGCTCATCTAACCAAATCCATGCGACCTGATAAGCTCAAGTAACAAGACTGTACTACTCTTCACACATTTCTATGTATTGTTTTCTCTCGAAAAAGCAGATGGGGGGGGGGGGGTAGCGGTGGAGAGCATTTGAGGAGAAAAAAAAAATATCTCTCGTCTGTACTGTTCCATACGCTGACCTCAAATAGTTCCTCTCCTCACTAATGAGTCCCCGGAGGACCTTACCCCGGATATCCCTCTCTCGAGTCACCATCACAATCGGTGAGACCTGAAAGAGTTGGGTGTGCCATAACTAGAACAGGGACTGGCTACCTGCTTGGGTAGCTTTTCAGACTTTTCGACATTAGCAAAACACAATTACTAATGACCTGAATGGACTTGACACTGGAACAAGAGCCATGGGAGCTGGAAAAGTCCGTCCGTCTCCTGGAGTTTGAACTTTACTTGCTTCAATGTGTGCTTTGGTGTCCCTAGGTGTAGATTTTTTTTAAACAGTCTGTGCTTTAAGATTTACTTTCTTCTCTCTATTTTTTGTCAACTTTCTCAACACTGTCCTTTCATGGGCACAGCTCGCTAATGCAGTTAATTGTGTTTCTAATGGAGAATTTGTTTTAGTCTTGTAGACTGAAGGCAGATCAGATTTAAATTACTGTATTTTCTGGTGTATAAGGCGCACTGGAGTATATGGCGCACACCTAATCAATATACAGGTAACATCTATGTTACGACCGGCGCGAGTTACGACCACACGTACTTACGACCGTGACCACCAGACCTTTTTTTTTAATTCTACGCCTGGCACCACGACGCGCAAGCAGCCGGCAACGCGTACTACAATGGCTGGCCAACCAGCATGTCACACACTCGCACAGCAATCTACTGCGTGACTACACTCAAAACAGTAGTTTTACAGTGCGGATACCATCTCGGCAACATCTTCTGTAGTACTGTGCAATGCTTTTTTCCTTTGTCGTCCACCTGAGTCCGAGCATGTTTGTCAGGTGACCTCTTCGCAGGAACTGTATGTACTAAATGAACTGTACAGTAAACAGTTTTGTATACGTTGCAGATACAGTTATACAGGAATAAAAATCGATAATACAAAAGATAAAATGATAAAAAAACATTTATAAATGAACTGTAAACAGTTTGGTGTATAATGGTATTCAATAGAAAACGTTGCTTAAAAACAACAGATTGGCATCATATACTATCCTGTCGTGTAAACGTCACGTCGGTCATTTTGAATGGATTTTGACTTACGACCGTTTGACTTACGAACGTTTTTTCGGAACGGAACACGGTCGTAACTCGGATGTTTCTTGTATAAGTCGCACCAGATTATAAGGTGCACCTTCATGAATGAAAAAGGTTTCCCAAATATGATATATAAATACAGTAAAGTCTCGTTATATCGATATCGGATATATCGATAGTCCCGGTTATATCGATACTATTTCTATGCACGCACGGAGAAAATGATATGCAAACAGGGTCGGATATATCGATAGTCCCGGTTATATCGATATTTTTTCGGACTCCCTTGAATATCGATATAACGAGACTTTACTGTATATACATTTTTTCCAAGGGGGGGAATGGAGTCTGTGGCTGCTTACAGTCGTTGCGAGACCAGTTGTGTCTCAATATTACTTCATATATAAGGCTCACTGGCGTATAAGACTGATCTTTTGAAATAAATCAAGGCTTTTGGGTGTGCCTTATACACCGGAAAATACGGTACAGGGTTGGAGTGCCACATTTCCACCCTTCAAACCTACTCGAATACTCGCATACCCATCATTTCTGGAAGCTGCCGGGCCTCGACTTGGGAGCTGTCACTTGAGCCGTGACGTGGTTACATAACTGCTCTTTCCTTGACACTAGCCGGTGTCAATCTTGAAGTCACAAGCACTTGACAATATCCTCCGCTATAAATATATGTCAAATGCAAGCCCGTGCAAGTCAATTGTGGGAGAGGCGCGGACCATCAAGGTTAACCACCCCCTACCCTCCACCACCCACTACTTTCCAATTTGCACGCTCGATTCTGCGCCAGTTGAAAGAACGCATCCACGTTTCAGCAATGAATTGTGTATTTTTCACGCCACTGAAGAGGCAATTTCCTTTGCGGTGCCAAGTGGTCGTTGTCTATATTTTTTTCCCCCTTCCTTGTTCAATTAGGGAAGCGGGGTGGGGAGAGAGCCGCAGGCTTGCAGTAATACTTCTGGTCAAAATAAAAGCTTTTCGCCGAGACATCATGTCATCCATCTCCTAATAAATGATACATCTTCCTTCTCGCAGCAGTCTCAATGACCTTGTTTGTGTGGCCCTGTTAGTCGAGAGGAAGACGGCGGGAGGGAGTCCGGAAATGAGCCAGGCTATTGTCTCCAAATGAAGGCAAGTACATAGACAAGTGACAAAGACAGAAGGAAGAGCAACCACAAAATGGACTCATCTCATGCCCAACCCGCCGGACTCATCGGGGGAACTGTAAACATGTGGCGTCTTATTATTCCGATGCTCATTAGAGCTGACCTTGGAGAACCGCATTGATAGCATTGAATGAGGAGGTTAAAAAAAATACAATATACACGCTCAGGGTGATCGTATGACAAAAAGCGGCTATTTGATTTCAAAATAAGAGAAAACAAAATGGTGCACAGGTGGGATGAAAGATTAATATGTGGCAAGGAGGGCATGCCAGTGAAAAAAAAAGCAGTCTGGTAGAATTTAATGAGTTTTGCATGTCGGCTTGGGACCCCCTGGTCGCATCACACTAATTACACACGGTGACGTACATGTTTAGGGAGCATCGCGAAGGGTCCGGTAGCAGACGGCGAACAAAGGAGGTTCAACTAGTAAACGGAATTCCTAAAAATGACTGGAATGCACTTCATTTTGGGATCAGGCAATCCTCCAGAATCAAAACAAAGGCGCGGAAAATCCTACTCGACCCTCCGCACCCTGCTCACCACCTTTTTCAGCGACTGTTGGGGGGGTGGCGGGTCAATGAGGAAGTCCCTGTTCTCGATTGGGTTTGTGTCTTGTTCCTTCATGAAGCCTCAAGAACCTCCATACACATTAGTGAAAGCTGCATACAAACAGGCTTGACTTTCAGTCGAATGAAACCAACTCGGTGGAGACCCTACTCCATCTTTTCACGCCGCGTTCCCCTCATTCGCTTTCCTAGCAGTTCCTTCCAACTTGGAATTGGCTTCTGGCACAGTTAAAATGAATCGTGCCCTTTTACCAATGGATTCTAACCTTTAATATTCTGTCCCTTTTGTTGTCAAGTGTATATCAAACTTTCATCATGCAATATGTATTGCTCTCAGTCTATGCCGCTGTAATCCGCACTATGAAGTCATTTCGGATCTGAAAGCACACAAAGTGACTCTCTGAAATGTGGAATGAATTTCATCTTGGGCCTTATTGCGTCCTATTCCCTTTTTTTTGTGGCAAAACCAGACTCTCCCAAGTCTTGGAATTTGTTCATCACAGATTCCACCCAATGTTTATTATAGGACAACCAAGTTGTGTCCATAATTTGTAAAATCACTTCAAATGACTTCTACTGAATGTATTTTACAAGGATTCCACGGCATATAGCTATATTTAACATTTTAAGACTCACGCTGAATATTCAGGAAGTCTTGTTTTCGAGTTGATGACGATGCCTGACGTGACGTCACGTCTGGAACGCCCCTGACCGAGAAAGCGACACACAATGCATTTTGGGTACTTTGTTCGGTTTGAAAACTTCGTGTTGATCCGTGTTGATGTCAAAGTTAGAAGGAAAACACATAAACCACGCGATGGTGAATCGTTGTGTGTTGCACCGAGACTACTATTTGATACTAGTTGACACATAGTCCCAGCAGACAAATCTGCCCATTTCCAATGGAGTTTGGGCGCCATCTTGTGCATTTTCTGGGCGCTACATTGGAGTCCAGATGCCTCAAAATGATACAGAAGGACTTCTTTAATCGATTGCAAACATTCATGCTTTCCTCTTCAGAACTATTTGAATCATATTCATAACTGGATTAGTAACAAGAAAGCATCTTCTCTGAATCTGAAGCCATAGTTTTGATTCTAGAGCAAGGCAAGACGTCCTGGCGTGATGTCACGAACAAGGGGCGGGACCTTCTGAAACTCGACATCTCTGAGGTCATTTTGAAGTAGTTTTGGGACACTTTAACTCATTTTTATTGGCGTTTTGCATTTGACTAAAAATATCAGCCTGCATGTTCTGGGTATTTTAGATGCTATAAAACGTTTTTATGATGTCAGTTAGGAAACAAAAAAATGGTGCCACATTGGGTAGTCCGATATTCATTTGTCTCTTTTGCTTGTTCTTGATTTCTTGATGCAGAAACGCCCAGTCGCCCCTTTTGCATTCCTTACCAATCATGCTAGCATCATCTGATTCTAATTACTCGAACTATAGCAGCTAGGGAGAATAACAGAATCAGAAATTATGAGAGACTGAAAGCCTGAAAATACAGTCTGCGTCTATCCCGTAATGAGAGTCATTACCACAGTGCAGCATCAACAAAAATTTACAAAAAAAAGAATATGCTCAATATCAGCAATGTCCGTATATGGATTCTACGCTCTTGTCAGTAATGGCGGGACCACTTGATGGTTCCGCACCGTGTAATCACCTCACACTCTTAACAAGGTCAGCCTAATGGCAGGACGTTGGTGTTGTTAATCACACTTGGACGTAATGAAGCCGAATCTCCTCTTTGTGTCTTGTAAAAGGACAAATTACTCCCTCCATCGTCTTCAAACTCATGTTTTGACAGCTGCTGTCTCCCGTATAATTTTTATTGACGCTCGCAAAAAGAATTTAGTTGTGCATTCCCCCTCCAAAAAAACGGGTAAACATGTTTTTTTTAATAAGATTACCCCCCCCCCCCCCCCGCAAAAAAAAATATATATATATATATGTATATATGTACATTTTTTTTTTACAGCATTGTGGTCAACTGATGACCACGTCCACCCCACAGTAAGGTTGAAATCCGGCTCTGGTCTTCCTGTGGAGATTGAGCATGTTCTCCCAATGCATATGTGAGTTTTCTCTGGGTATTCCGCTTTCCTCAGACATTCGTTAATAGACCACTCTAAATTGTCCACCGACTACCCTTGTGAGGATAAGCATATTCAAATAACTACCTACCTAACGAACCAACCAATTAACTAATTAACTAACCAACTATCCAGGTAGATAGCTAGCTAGATACTTAGATAGCTGGGTAGGTGGGTGGATAGTTGGGTGGGTAGGTGGGGCGGTAGGTTGGTAGATGGGTAGGTTGGTAGATGGGTAGGTTGGTAGGTGGGTAGATGGGTAGGTTGGTAGATGGGTAGGTTGGTAGATGGGTAGGTTGGTAGATGGGTACGTTGGTAGGTGGGTAGGTTGGTAGGTGTGTAGGTTGGTAGATCGGTAGGTGGGTAGGTTGGTAGATAGGTAGGTACTGTAGGTGGATAGGTAGATACCGTCGATCGATAGATACCGTCAATAGTATAGTAGAATTAGACGCGCTTTTTCGGAGTCTAAAATCAAGTCTACTATTTGGAACCAACTGTACAAATAGATACCATAGATTTACACCCGGCCGAAAATAAATTTCCGCCTGTTTTTACGCCAGTCTACCAAGTCAGGGCTCTGTGCACCCCCTTCAAAATATTCCTTTCCATTTTCAACATACTTAGTTGTGACTCATTACTTCTAATGATCTTCCAACATTACATCATTTTAAACAGACGGGCATATAAACCTGTCTGAGCTAATCAGATGTCGCCATAGCAAGATGAAAGTCGATTTTGGCATCAAACGGCGAGCTTTTTTTTTTTTAATGATCCAGACCCTTAGATTAAATTGCTCATTAGTTTCTATGCGAATAGCACACATACCAGATAGTTTGTTTGGTGATTTGTGAACTTGCCTGGTTTTCTGGTTATTGCGCAGAACAATTCCAAAAGAAAAGAAAGCAAAACAACTGCCGTCAGGCACTAGCAGCTAACAGATAGCGGAGAGCTGCTAGCCAAGACACAGGAGATATTTGGTGTATCGTAATTAACTAGCGGTTTCTGAGCGTCCTAAATTAGCGATTGAAAATGACGTCGGGAAAGTGTTTGCGTTGTCGTCTGTCGCAACTACTTAGTCGCTAGTCCTTAGCGTCACTTCTGAAGGCCGTCCCCCATTAACTCTCTTTCCAATCCAATCGTCTGTCGCTTCGACATCCGAACAACAGATCCTGAATAACGAGGCGAAACTTTTCCAGAGTGATATTGCGTTTTTGCGTGGCAGTGATAAATGGAGTGATTATGAAAATGATAAACCCCGCCGAGATACGTATGACACTTAATTATCTGGAGTCTTACAGCAGGTGTTGTCGCCGTCAAAAGACGACATTTGTTGAAAAGTCAGTCGGCGTGTTTCTCCTCGGACGTGTTCTCCCGAGTCACGATAACCTCGAGATAAGGTGACCCCTCTTTATCCTCGGCTGTTATTTCACATTCTCTATTGTTTTGTCGACATGTGAACTACGTACGGAGCGTTATTCAGATGACATCGTTGTCTTTTCTCCTATTCGGTCATTTTTGTAGCCTTCCCCAAGATATTCCAATGAAGTCACAAAAGGGATTTTTCTGTCAGTCGAATTGATTGCGAATGTTGTTTTGAGTTTGCTTAGCTGATGAGAGTCTATTACATTAACATATTGCATTTTGGGAGCTGTTTAAATGTCGTACTTGATGCCTTTAAATGTTAATATTGAAGATTTGAAAATAATAATTTATAAATAATTTATAATTTAATTTAGAAAAAATAAATAATTTATTAAAATTAAAATTAAATTAAAGTAAGTTAAATTAAATTCAATTGATTAAAAAATAAACTAAAATAAAATAAAGATATGAAAGTTAAAAATACAATATGGACTGCGACTCATAGCTCCGAGTTTCGTCAACGCCAAATACTGTCATTGGCTATTCCCGAGCATCTTCCCGGCATCCCATATACCAATATATTAACTTATTCACTGCCAGACTGTTAGGGCAAAAATGTGTGCACTCCAGTGCCAGGGTTTTTGTCATTGTCATTCGAATTGCAGGACCCACAGAATATTGAGTTTTAAGACTATATAAACATTTAATGCAAGGTAAGAAACCTTAGACTCTCTTCTTTCATCAGGAAAAAAAAAGTTAATTCCAAAATTATATGGGTGCGGAGTTATATGAGCTCGAAATTAGGGCGGGTGTCCAAAATACAATGCAATACATACATATTGGTTTATATGGCGCTTTAACAACAGCTAAAGCTGGAACAAAGCGCTAACATGGAAAAATTGAAATACTGCCCCATTGTGGAAGCAAATAACATTGCCAGAGGCCATGACCAGCGCTTTATCAGCACTCAAACAAGAAAAAATAAAACCCGAACAAATTCGGGAATGGCGCTCTACGTCATATTTTCAATGATTGTCGATGTATTCAATTACGGACTAATACACCACCTCCACATTTGGTAATTGAAAATCATTGCCTGGCGTTCGCCACCGAACTTGACTGACGCCACATAAATGTTGATTTGTTCAGAGTTGCCTTCCCCCGCACGGCGCTCGCAATATTGCTTTTTTATTACTTTTGTTGTTGCCGTTTCCCCCATTGAGAAATAATTCTTTAATATGTATTTCAATATTTCGGCGCCGCTCGCCCGTCCGCCGTGTTGTTTCTCCCCGCGCTGGCGTGACAGAAGCGAGGCCAAGAATTCCTGCCGCAGTTACCCATGAAATGCTCACATTGTGGTGTCGTTTCACAGCAGCGGGGGTTACTGTTCCCCGGTGAGCGGTGGCACATTAAAGAATAACAAATGAGTCTGTGGCTCCCGGGTTATTCGTAGTGTGGTTGCGAAGCACGCAAACAGCCTTTGCTATTTATTTTGCATTGGATTCATAAGCGAAAATTGGATCGTGCTTCCATTTGGAGAGCCGGTCATGTCACGGGAAACGGGGAGTGACACCCGTTTTCAGAGCGTGTGGTGGTCCAATGGTTAGCACGTCGACCTCAAAGTGCTAAGTGCAATTCCAGCTCCGGCCTTCCTGGTTGTAATTTGCATGTGTACCTGTGTGGGTTTTCTCCGGGTACTCTGGTTTCCTCCCACAATCCCAAAATGAATGAATGAAAAGAAAAAAAAATGTGCAGTTCTGATGACGGATTAAAGGCTACAATTTACTGTTGTTTATAAAATCACTGATGCATCTCCAAACACATGCGTGTGATTTCACCCTCTTTTCCTTTTACTGCACACTTCAACGTTTTGACCTCAACGGTTGGCTGAGCAAATTCCTCCCGCTGATAATGCGCTCGCTCGAGACAGACGGGGGCAAAAGAATACGGTTGAAGTCACGTAACAATCACTCGCTACGGCTCATTTGGCCCATGAACCATGGACTGAGCACGCATGGTGATTTGATGATCTGGCGAACTCGGCGGAAGGGGCGTGGTCAATGACTCGAAAAAGCATATATATTTAGAGCATCTCTCAAGAGGAAAGATTAGAAATGCCTCGAAGATTCCTAAAAATTTCGCTTACTGGGATAGACATCGGTAGGTAAACTGCAAACTACCCCCTTGCGGATGATTCCGTCGGCCATGCGTGCTATGTGGGCAATTAGATCACTTTGCACCAGTGATTGTCCACTGGATACGTTGGTAGTGGTTCAACTGGCTCACGTGAAGGCCCCTGAATGGCCCTTTTGTGAAGTGCAAGCGGTTTGGCTGCCAACTCGGCGGCCCATTGCCTTTCATCAAAAATCCATCTGCGAACGGATAAGTTTGCACGCGGTCAAAAAAAGTCAAAGTAAATTGAAAAAAATACAAGTGAACTCACATAATTTCATTTGTCAGTATGATATCAAATTGCTCATCACTATTTATTTTGTCGTTCAATTATTATTATTTTTTTATGTTTATTTTTATTTTTATTTTTTATTTGTATTTATTTATTTATTTATTTATTTATTCTTTTTTTTCTTCTTTTTTTTATTTTTTTTTTAATTTTTATTTTTTTTTATTTATTTATTTTTATAATTTTATTTATGTATTTATTTATTTTAATGCCGTCCTTCTTCCTCGAAACTATCGGCAGCGCTCTCCGCCATGGCATGATCTCCGTCAAGGAAAAAAAAAAAATAAAAAAAACAAAAAAATTCAATCTCAGAAATGATATCATGAATGATTTATAAGACAGAAAAACACATTTAGCCCAGCAACAATACAATGAGCGCTTGATGCAAACAGACTAATGGAAAAAATACAAAGGTTATGGAGATGAAAATGTATTCCGAAAGTGGGAAGATATTTGTGAAACGTCCGTCTTCGGTTTAGGCGGCGCCATGAGTGCCACTATAGCTTGGATGTAGGCGAGAACAAAAGAAATGCCCATTTTGTTTTTCCTCCACATCCCCCGAAATAAAATGAATATACATGACACCTCTTGAACGCTAAATGCATTACCTTGCTAGCTAACCAAGCTAAGGTTAGCATCTCCCCGGTTCATGTCTTAATAATACATTTCTATTATAGCGCCGCATGAAACTTTAATCTTTGGTATATTAGCTCACCGAGGGAGACACAAAATCAAATCAGGGAAGAGGGGGGGCTTCAGGGGGGGGGGCCGTGATTAATCTGCTGAAGCGCATATCCAGCCATTTAAATTCACATTAACCCCGCTTCAAAATGTATGAGCCGTGACATTGATGGCACCCTAATTTATTGGTCTTGCGTCTCTTATACTAAGTAACGACGGCATTTGTTTCCCTGCGTCTGCCAAAGTGAACCAAGACAATTACGTTGCCGAAAAAAAAAAAGATATATAGATACAGTGATACCTCAGTTTACGAACCCCTTGGCTTACGAACTTTTTGGTTTACGAACGTTAAATTTATAAAAAGTTTACCTTGGCATGCAAACTTTTTTCGGGATACACACGGAGCTGCCTCAGTGAGTGATGTGTCGTTCGCGAACGAGCCCGTTCTTCTAACAACAAAATGGCAGCCGACTGTTTTTGTCCTCTATTCCCCGCCCTCAGTCTTCGGTTAAAGCCACGTGATTGGTCAAGAACGCAACAGTAAGGAGGGGCGGGGTTTACAGATAGCGAGAGAGTGAACTTCAGTTAAGCCGTTCTCCAAAAAGGAAATGGCTGCCGACATTTTTTTGTCCTCGATTCCCCACCTCTAGTCTTCGGTTTAAGCTACGTGCCTGGTCAAGAACGCATCAGTGAGGTGGGGGGTTAAACATTAAAGAGACAGTGAGAGAGTTTCAACTTTGATAGTTCGAAGGCACAGTGTAGACTACAAGGTTAAAATATCCCATCAATCAGGCTCCACAAACAACCCGCACAAGCCATCTGTACATTTGATGCAAGAAGCTATCAACCCAGCTAAACAGAACACAATTGATGAGGAACTAGATAAAATTACCACAGAGAAATCACCTACAGGGAATCATTCCTCAAGATGGTGAAAGAAGAAGGTTATGTTCCTCATCAAGTGTTTAATGCTGAGGAAACCGGCCACTCCATTCCATCAAGCCATCAACGACCATCACAAAAGTAAATAAAATGACTTTATTATACAGTACAGTTTATTTCTTTAATTATAATACCGTAGCAGATTTATACATAAAATAAGGTATATTTTGTGTAGTTTTAAGGCTAAAAAAAATAGAAAGTACAAAATTATGTTTTTTGGGGACCTGGGAACAGATTATTCTCATTTTCATAGTTTCCTATGCGAAATTAATGTTTGGGATACACACTTTACGCCTTACACACTCTGTCTGGGAACCAATTAAGTTCGTAAGCCAAGGTGTCACTGTACTTGTAAAGTAACCACGAGTAGAAACAATAAAATTAACCTCCCCCGATCTCATGCACCCAAGTCTTATGTACCGTCAAATCCAAAACGATCGTCTCGATTAGGAATTGTTCTCCTACACTCACCTCACATCATCTGCACGGTACCGGTTGATCATTTTCACGGTAAACCAGTCGCGCTCCATCGAGATCCCTCGCCGGCGTATTAAATCACACCAATCCCACTCGCAAAATGACGATGAGCTGGAATAGCATCTGCATATTAAACTCATCATTCAAAATTTTACAAGGGTCGTTCGTTCGTTAGTAGACTGCAAAGTCCCTAATATCACCCCCGAAAAAAAACCAAAGTGCAGTCTAAGCATGTTAGACAAGTCGCGGGCGCCATCATGCATCACCTGTAATTGTCCCTTATGTTGCATCTGTCATTGCGGTTATAATACAACGCCGTTCCAAAGTCTTTTTTTTTTTCCCTAAAGCCGTAATATGACACCCGGTGAGCGATTGTGCATACGCGTGTGTACGAAAACATTACAGCTAGCGTGCGCGCGGGCATTAGCGTGAGCTTCTATGAGTTGTGCTGTCATTATGCGAGTGTGAATGTTGATACTGGAACAGCCTCGATGTACTTCTGGTCGTTGCCATGTGCGTGTATTGCACTCACGCGAGGGAGAGAATGTTGTTGTGATGTATAATGTTTATCGCTGTGCGGCAAACATTTGGTCATTTGTACAGTTTTTATTTCATCATTTGGATCCGGACCGAGTGCAGCGTTACGAGTGATCGGCCAACTTTCAATGTTTTGATCGAGAATTGATGACGCCTATTTTTATGTGCTATCTTTCGCTAAGAGCGATTTATAATGAGGTGAGCGTCTGACCTTGTTACGACGACAAAGATTCGTTATCTTTGACCTGTGTTGGAGCTTTCTAACTACAAAGCATTGAGACCAATATGACCTCCGGAAGTTCATTGGGAAGGCGCTGCACGAAACGGAGATCAAAATTGTCTTAGGTGTGCTCTGTATTTGCATGTGTCAAGCCACTTTCCGATTTTCTCGGCGACAATGATGTTGATTGCGTGAGTCTGATAGTCGATTGTGTCATGGAGATAGTCAGGACAGGCGTAGTTTGTTCATTATCTACTTTGGAGTCTTAAAAAAAAATGACCTCATAGTGGTTAGCATAACTGTAGCATTCGTTCTTAGTCCTTAACGGACTTGACAGGAGCGTAGGATGGACTGAAAAAGAGGCGACGAGATAGTTTGAACAATCCGAGTGTGTACACGGGTAACCGCGAGGCCCTGTGGAGACAATTATGCATCCGGCTAATCTCCTGAGTAGGCTGTATTGACAGAAGAGGGAGAACTGAAAGAGAAAAGCCCAAGAACAATGCCCCTGGTTGGGTGGATGAAGGTCATGGATTGATTAGGGTGGGGTGAGGGTGTACAATAAAGTTGTTGACAGTTAAAAAAGTGAGAAACAGAGGAGTGGTCGCATTGAATGAAACTCCGATAACTATGATTGACCAGAGGCAAGACCTACTTCATCTTTGTACTCCTCACCTAGTTGCTGCCACACACTCTTGACTCCATCTGAACCAAAATGGGTTTATCTGGGTCTCATCAGACCACAGGAAGTGGTCCTATTAATCCATGTCACCCTTATCTTGGCCATTCTTGTTTATCGTGTTTTTAAAAAAAGCTTTCCTTCCGGGTCGAAGGTCATGTAGAGGAATTGGAATCAGAGTGTTGTGTTTGGTTTTTGAGTCCCCAGCAGAGTGTAACCGCATCCTTTGACTTCTGTAGCAATGCTGGGAGCAGTCTTATAGTACTTTACCAAGATAAACTTTGGACATGACATTAAGAATGCCCTTATTTTATCAGCCTTGGTGAGTCCCATTATGGATTGAACCCGTTCCACTGTGTGCCTGATAGAGATTAGACAGAATAAGAAATTATCATATTTAAAAGTTTCATGCTGTTATATGCTTCGTCAACATGTGTGACTCAATACACAATTGAAGCACAGACAACCTGGGGTCAATCTGAGGTCAACAGACACAGCAAGTTAAACTGTCATCTTCAT
This sequence comes from Hippocampus bargibanti, assembly GCF_051943395.1. Classification (NCBI taxonomy): domain Eukaryota; kingdom Metazoa; phylum Chordata; class Actinopteri; order Syngnathiformes; family Syngnathidae; genus Hippocampus; species Hippocampus bargibanti. The sequence continues at coordinate 9,394,954 of NC_142753.1, read as the reverse complement.
CTAGGAGATCTGGCCTAGAACCGAATTTAGGACTTGGGATACTTTATCACCGAAGTTATTTACGACTTGAACATCCTGAACAGGAAGAGCTCATTAGCTAGGTTACAAATTTATCAACTCATGGAAAAGACCAGTGACGTGGTATTCTAATCAAGAAAACTGTTTTACTAATGTGTCACTTTAATTTGCATATACTCTCAATAGCTTGGCAGAGGGCTGCAGAATTCAGATGTCTGTCACAAATGACTGCGTTTCCTGCCGGCAGTAAAAGACAATCTTTCTTGTTCCGAGTCTTCGTCCACAGTGTCCGACTGTGACATCTCTGACAGTGCCTCCAGGCTTCAATTCAGTTTTAGAGTCGCCGTCAGCTTCTTTTTCCCTTGCTTTTAAGCCTTGGACTTTTGAATTACGTGTAAACGAAACGTCCGACACCTTCAAAGAAGTACAGATGACGGCTGAAGAAACCTTTTCGTCTTTGTAAACAAATAGTTTCGTCTCTGGAGTGTCTGTCCTGGGCCCACAGTCTGTTGTTGATGTCTAAAAATGTATCTGTGAACAAGTATTTCTTCATTTTCAAAATTGTGTCTTCGGATTCTGTCACCAACAATATTCCGCGACCGTTATGTGTGCCAAGAATCCTTTTAGACCTCATGCTGTAAATATATTCTGCTTCTCATATTATTTTTTAACCTCTGTCAATCTATAGATTACTTATTTCGCTCTCCTTCACCTAACACTCTCTCCCTTCTTGCATGCTAATGTTCTCAGCAATTACAGGCAGGTATAAACAGAGCAGGGGATTTGAAATGGAAAAAAAAAACCAGCTGCTAGACTGTCAGCTCTTGCACATGGGGGCCATTCCTCAGCGCTAAATGACACATCCTCGCAATCGCCCTGTTCTTCTTGTCACGTACAGAGTCGGATTCCTCCTGTTCGTCCTGATGGCAAGGTGAAGGAATTATGCCCATCAAAGGCCCAGTCCAGCCTAGAGCCTTTCCCATTAACCTTCTCCAACTGTGGTCAATGGCAATGAGTCAGACAAATGCCAATCCATTGTGGTGGTGGTGGGGGGGGGGGGTGTAGGGTGCTCGTAACTCTGGCAGAAATAGACACAAATGCATCATTTTTTTCATTGGATAGAATAGGCATAATACAAAAAAAGCATAATTACTTTCAGATTGGCTACAGAGCCGCATACTCACGCACCTTCAATTACTCTCCCCATTCATAGCCTGACAGCAAAGCGTACGCAGTGGCTGACATTAAAGGAAATTAAATCTCCTTGTGGAATGTGCCAGCCCATCTCACCTCCGGTTAAGACGCTCCCATTTCCACCACCGCCACCCATAATCTACTCATCTGGGGTGTTAAGGGCTTTGTAACGTGGAACGTCATCAAAGGGAGAATTTAAGCAGAGGCGGCCGTGCTTACATGAAGCTCGCTTGTGATAATATGTCCGCGAGACGAGTCCCGCTATTAACACACTTTTTTTGTCACATCCTTTTTAACTACGTGTGGAGTAGACGGTGTTTCATTAAAACGCACACGCGCATAAACTGAGGAAATGTATCCCATAACTAGTTTAAAGGACAACCGACACAATTTCTTAGTTTCCTAACTTACATCAGAAAAACGTTTTATAGCATCTAAAATACCCAAAACACGCAGGCTGATATTTTTACTCAAATGCAAAACACCAATAAAAATGACTTAAAGTGTCCCAAAACTACTTAAATGGCCTTGGAAATGGCGAGTTTCAGAAGTGCCCGCCCCCCTACTCAGCGTATTTTACAAAGATTCCACCGCATATAGCTATATTTTACGTTTTAAGACTCGCGCTGAATATTCGGGAAGTCTTGTTTTCAAGTTGGTGACGATTCCTGACGTGACATCACGTCAGGAACGCCCCTGACCGAGAAAGTGACACACAATGCATTTTGGGTACTTTGTTTGGTCTGAAAACATCGTGTTGATGGCGAAATTCGAAGGAAAACACATAAATAACGCAATGGTGAATCGTTGTGTGTTGCACCAAGACTACTATTTGATACTAGTTGACACAAATTCCCAACAGACAAATCAGCCCATTTCCAACGGAGCTTGTGCGCCATCTTGTCCATTTTCTGACTTGATCCCTTTTGTCTCGCGGGTTTGGTAACTGATTAACTTGTTTGGCTTCACTGCAGGGCCCAGCTGTTCAACAGTTGGACTTACCGGGCCCTCTGTTACCTCGGGCTCGAAGGCGCAACCAGCTGTGCACTTTAAGCTAGCTAACAGCAACCTCGGGGCACAGCAATTAAAAACACGCTTCCATTATCGACCCAACGAATCCCTGCTTCACATTTTAAACCTTAGAATTCCGGAAATTATCTTATCGTGATGACTAAGAACACCTTGAAAGTCCAGCAATACTCGAATGGAGCGTTGACCGTCCTTGTTTTAATGCTTCAAGAGGTAAAGAGTTACCAGATGCTAATGTGGGTCAGGAAGCGCTTTGTATCAGGCCACGGCTGTATTGATTAACAGGCACACACTCGACAAATCAATGGTGCTACCGTTGCGATTGACATTTGAGAGCAAGCAATGATTGCGTTAACAGTGCCTAATAAGCCATCCCATGACACTTCAATCAGGCTGTACAGTGAAGCGCTTAATTAAAGCGTGCCTTGTTCCAGTGTGGCCAAGTAGAACATGCAGATTGAGTTATTATTTTTACTTGGACAAAAAATGTCATCGGTCATTCAATGGCGGCATAAATGTTTATGCAATAATAACCAGGTTCAGCGACTGGATCCCAGGTGCTAATCAACTCAATTATCCTTAACTTTTACACGCAGTTAGTTGCACACTTGGCAATTTTACTCCACTCTCCAGGTTGCCACATGACAATGCCAATTTCATGCTTTCAACACTTGATTGTGACGCCTTAGCTCACATATCTTCTCTCTCTTCTCTTTTCTGTGCCTTGACTTCCGCTCGCTTGGCCACATGCAGCAACAAGAGCAAGACCCGACCAACCTGTACATCTCCAACTTGCCCATCTCGATGGACGAGCAGGAGCTGGAGAACATGTTGAAACCTCTTGGTCACGTCATCTCCACCAGGATATTGAGGGATGCCAACGGAGTCAGCCGGGGAGTTGGCTTCGCCAGGTAATCAATGACTCATTCAAATGTTTTGAATTGTAATATGAATGTAATACACCCAAATTCCACATGTTTTAGATTCACATCCAATCACATCATCTGCTTCTCATGCATCATCAAACAAAATAATAGTCTGTTTGTTCCCAGTACACACTCAAAAACAGAGTAGGCATTTTTAGGGTTTGTTTTTTAATCACTGGCTTTGGTTGAACTTTCCTCCCATTCCAATCAGTGTTGACAAAAACAGCAAAAGACAATTAAATGCAGTTCTCTACACATGCATAAACAGGGTAATGTAAAATTGAAATTCTAGCAGCGTTGCAGCAAAGTGGACGATTGTCAAAATAAAAATGAAAAAAAAACAACATACAAAAGTAGCCAAAAAAGTCCATAAGGTTTGTATACCTATATGCAACGTCAGCGACTGAACAAAATCACAGAAGCACCAGATGTGGCAACCAACATGAATAATACATCATATATCGACATTCTAATCTAAACTATATATATGCAGATTGTGGTGAATCAGCCCTCTATTATATGTGGATAAAAATACGATCATCGTCTCCACAATCGAAGCAGACGAATCTGCCCGAGATCCGATGCTAATCTTAATTCCTGACGTTGTTGTGATGCTTTGGGAAAATCATCTGAATATGCCCGGTTGAAATGATGCTGTTGCAAATGGACAAATAATAATAATAATAATAATAATAATAATAATATCATCATACGACTACTACCACTACTACTACTACTACTACTACTACCACTACTACCACTACTACTACTACTACTACTACTACTACTACTACTACTACTACTACTACTACTACTAATAATAATAATAATAATAATAATAATAATAATAATAAATCATCATCATCATCATCTCAATAATATCAATAACAATGATATAATAATCATCATACTACTACTACTACTACTACTACTACTACTACTAATAATAATAATAACAACAATAACAATAATACAAATATTACTACTACAACTACTACTACTACTACTACTACTACTAATAATAATAATAATAATAATAATAATATAATCCTCATCATCATCATCCTACTACTGGTACTACTACTACTACTACTACTACTACTACTACTACTAATACTACTAACAATAATAGTAATAATAATAATAATAATAATAATAATAATAATAATAATAATAACAGTAATAACAGTAATAACAATAATCGCAATAATAACAATAATGACAATCATAACATAATAATAAAATCCTACTGGACCCTCCGCACCCTGCCCACCACCTTTTCCTGTACTCACTTGAACAACTGTCTGCTTGGTACTTTGCAGATTTTCTCACAGTTGTTCCTGAGAGGTACCATTTACATTAAGGGAGTAGATTAGATTAAATTAGATTAGATTAGATTAGATTAGATTAGCCTTTATGAGTGTCCTCCATGCTTATTGGTCTTGTCTATTTTTGATGGCACTAGTGCAGCATTTTCTGCCGGAGACAAATTCCTGGTGTGTTCTCCATACTTGACCAATAAAAATGATTCTGATTCTGACATTTTCAAAATCACCGCGCCACATAACGGAACATTATTTTTTTTTCCCGCTATTGAACTTCCACTATCCCTAAAATGTGTAACTCCCGTGCGTTACCCCGACAGCTGCCTGAGGTTGAACCACGAGGGGCATTAGAGAGTAAACCGAGCTAAGTGTTTGTGGGCTGATCCATTACTGTTATCAGAGCCCATTACTCCAGTCTGAGTACTAATCATTGCAGACAGCAGCACTTGATGCCATTAACCAGCAGCGCAAAGAGAAGCGACCGCCTGCCTCAACGGCCAGCCTGGCTCGCTCACGATAGCCGGCGAACGCCGAGAGTTCCACATCCTTAGCGGCCGCCAGACTGTCTGGCTGAGCGCTTAGTTTTCCCATGAAGCAAAACCACCTGTCGGCCTTATTGACTCCGCGTCTACCCACCTGTTTACTGTCTACCTTCGTGCTCTCTTGTTGGAAAACGAGAAAGGGAGGGTGACACAAGTGGAGGGCAGAGAATGAATGGCCGGAGGGGGCCTGGAAGACTATGAATAAAATAATGGCCGAATGAGAATAGTCTACGAATAACTGCTGGGGAGTAAAAAAAGTTTTAGTGAAAAGAAATGGATTCCGTCAGATTTTCATGGTCAGTGAACACCATCTTACCTAGGCGATATGCCAAGGAGAATTTTATTTTTCTCAAAATGGAGAACTCTACCACATAAATCATTTTATCTTATGAGAACGTCTCTCCTCAGACACACCGCGAGGCGGTTCAATGTTAAGATTTCAATTCCGGGTGAAGAAAATGAGAGTACATAAACCACAGTCATGACCTTGTACCATTTTTTTTACGCGAGACATAGTACAGAATATTCCGACTGCGACATTTTAACTGAGATTTGATGGCTCGTGATTAACCAATTCGAGCCTCGCTGATAAGGATAAACCGTACAGCAAATGGATGAATGAACGAATTGGCTTCAAAATTGTGTTTTGTCAATAAATCAAATCTTGACACTGCATACCTACATACAGTAATATCAGGACTACAGAGTGCATCTGATTAGAAGCCACCTCTGTCCATTAGGGATTGTCACAGATAGTCGGTCGGACACTGTGGACAAAGGCTCGAACCCAGAAAGATTGTCTTTACTGCTGGCAGGAGACGCAGCTGTTCATGACAGACTCCTGGATTCTGCAACCCTGTGCCAAGCTGTTTATTGAGAGTATATGCAAATTTAAGTAACACATTAGTAACACATAGTTTTCTTGATTTAAATACCACGCCCAACCACCAACAGCTATAAACACTAGAGCATAGACATTTTAATTGGTTGTCTTTCCCTGAACCGATAGATTTGTAACCCAGCTAATGAGCTCTTGTAATCCTGTGAAGGAGTTTCAGGTCGTAAATTGCTTCGGTGATAAAGGAGTTTCCGAAGTCCTAAATTCTTTCCAAGGCCAGATCTCCTAGATGAAGATGACAGTTTAACTCAGATTGACCCCAGGTTGTCTGTGCTTTAATTGCGTATTCGAGTCACACATGTTGACTAAGCATATGACAGCATGAAACTTTTAAATATGATAACTTCTTATTCTGTCTAATCTCTATCAATGATCCACTTTCACGATCCTTGCTAAAATCTGTAAAATCTCACATTGTTACGTGTGATCAGTAACTTTGTGGTTTTACAAAGATTTTTGTCACGCTGTTTTCGACACTCGCTATTATGTATAACTATTATAATCGTTATATACAGTAAAGTCTCGTTATATCGATATTGGATATATCGATAGTCCCGGTTATATCGATACTATTTTTATGCACGCACGGAGAAAATTACATGGAAACAGGGTCGGATATATCGATAGTCCCGGTTATATCGATCCAATAAACCAACCAATAATTCTCAAGATTCTAAAAGGAGAGGAGTAGCAGTACCGTACATTGCAGGAGTTTCTGAAAAATTACAAAGAGTCCTTTGGCAACATAAAATTCCTACTTATTTCAAACCGATAAACACGTTAAGGCAAAAATTAGTGCATCCAAAAGATAGGCTACCAAATGAAAAACAAAGTAATGTAGTTTATTCCATACATTGTAAGAATGAAAATTGTAAAGAGCAGTACATTGGGGAGACTCAACAAATTCTCAAAAAAAGACTTTATCAACATCGCAGGGATAATACTAGTGGGCCTCAATCGGCAGTACATTTGCACCTAAAAGCTACTAACCACTCATTTGACGACAATGAGGTTAAGATCTTAGCGAAAGAACATAGATGGTTTGAAAGGGGGGTAAAAGAGGCGATTCTTATAAAACAACAAAATCCTTCATTAAACCGGTCTGGTGGTGTGAGGTTCAATTTGGATCGTTCATACAATACCCTGCTCAGGCAAAACAGGTTAGGCAACTTTCGCAATGCTGATGAGGGTCGTTATGCTGATGAGGTGATACCGGGGGGAGTGGGGGTAATAGGCCAATCGTTAGTCAGGAATGTAGGAACAATCAGTGGGGCCACAGGGGGGGGTCCGCGCCCCCCCCAACCTGAGAGTAGGGACCTATCATAGCTGTGTCCGGCGCCACTAGGTCTGGACATTAGGGATATATAAATGGGGCCGATACGACCAGTCAGACTTTAGTTCGCTGACGAAGTCTCTTGGATAGGAGGCGAAACGTCCGAAACCTTCACTTTTGTACAGATGACGGCTGAAGAAACCTTCTCATCGACTCACATGAGATGATCTAAAACTGGTTAAGTGCCATTGTAATGGAGTGAAATGTTAGATGCCGTTAAGCTAAAAGATGGACGACGCTTGCAAGAGTGAATGTTGACATCTTCCAAAGATGGCGGATGAAACAAAAGGATGGTAGCGTGAGTGGCGTAAGTACGAAAAAAAATGGAGGAAATAAGCAAGGTTGAAAAACGGGGAGGAATGAGAGAGCCGGCAAAAGGAAGAGGTTGAGACGGGGCGCTGAGAGTAAGATGGATGGGGCAGAGAGAACGATAAAGAAGCTCCGTTCAAAGGATAAAAGAGGGATGACGATGGAGATATGATAGAAGGAGGACAGAGGAGTGGGCGGCTGACAGAATGATAAGAGTATTCTCGGCGGTGAGAGCGAATCAAGCACGGGACTCTACAAAGCTATGAATTTTGCAACAAAAAAAAAGTAAATTACCGCCGATGTTTAGAGAGTTGTTTTCTGGTTTCACGTGGTAACCCATTCACTGCCAGACGATGTGCAAAAAGGTGGCCACTGCAGTGCCAGGATTTTTGTCATTTTCACTCAAATTGCAGGACCTACAGAATATTGAGTTTTAGGACGACATGAACATTAAATGCAGGATAAGAAACCTTCGACAGTCTTGTTTCATCAGATTAAAAAACTGTTAATTCCTAAATTAGATGGGTCTGGAGTTATATGAGCTTGAAATGAGGGCAACTGTACAAAAGGCAAATACTCCCCCCTCGTGGGTAAGAAAAACATTGCCAGAGTTCTGACCAACGCTTTATCGACACCCCTGCCACAAGACATAACACAAATTCAAACAAATTCAGGAATAGCGCTCCCACGTCATATTTTTGATACCCGAATAAATTTGGGAATGGCAGGCAGCGAACGAGTTGAGAAAAGTAAAGAAATAAATAAAAAGCTCTTGATTCAACTCTATGAACTTCTCACTTGGTAAATCAAACCCGATTGGTTTTAATCTCTGCTAATCTCTCGGATCGTTTTAGATTCAACACTTTTTCTGAAGTGTGTGTGTGTGTGTGTGGAGGGGTTGGGGGACAATTGAAGTTGCAGGAAAAACTGGGTCTTTTCATTGTTTTTGGTCAGGCAGTCTTTGGACAGCTATCGAGTTTCATTCAAATTTAGCCCAGTTGAGGACACCGCATTTTCCTCGCAGTGCTGCTTACTGTATAAATCCGTATTAGAAATCTCCAATAAATCAAATCCAAAACACTGTATCTGTTTTATGTTTCCAGGATGGAATCGACAGAGAAATGTGAAGTCGTTATCCAGCATTTCAACGGAAAATACCTGAAGACTCCACCAGGAATTCCAAGTGAGACCTATTTTGACCCCCTTTCTATCTTTCGGATTCACTCGTGATAACTATCTGTGTCAGATATGCTGTTGAGATTGTTTTTTTTTTGTGCCACACGGGAACTTCTCAAACGAATTTCAGAGAGTGACAGACAGAAAAATAGAGAGAGGACTTAATATTCACCCCTCATGCCTTTGTGACATTTTTTGCAATCTTGCTAAAAGCTCCTACTCTCTTCTCTTTGCTCTCCTGCTCACCGATGCCACGTCCTCTCTCGAGTTGAGCGAGGGGATCGCGGACAGAGAGTGGAAATGGGGGGGTTTGTAATTCTGCGTGTGTGTATGTTTGTATGACTGGTCTTGTGAGGACCACTAAACTGTTATACCATACGTAGTGAGGACATTTTTGACAAATGAGGACCTTTTGGCCGGTCCTCACAAGTTTTTCATTCTAAAGGCTTCTAGAAGGTCTATATATGCATCTGTTAAAGTTTGAGAGAGGTCCTCACAAATTCACCCAAAATATTTTTTGGTGTGTATTTTCATTTCGCTTGGATACACACACTTTTTACTCACTGTGTGTGTTTATGTGTGCGTGTGCGTGGTTAATGAGAGGCAAAAATTCACACCACAAAAAGTAAAAAAGTAAAGATATTTTAATCAAATTTACTACAGGGGTGAGGACTTTGAATGTACCCATTCAGAAAACCTCACTCTTGCTGTTATTTCAGTTTCATGTCCACTTTTTATTTCTTTGTTTTTAAAGAAGTTGAAATGGGAAATGGAGTGATATTTAGTGTTCAACTGTAACACTAGTTCTTCTCTAAATTTATCAGCAACGGTGGTCGTCACTCCTTATCTGGAGTTATCCGGACCTCACAAAACCATTGAAACGGGAATGTGTGTGCGTGTGTGTGTGTGGGGGGGGGATACAAAATAACAGCGCAATGGAGGGGATGGGCAAGAAAAAAGAGGGCAAGGAGCGAGGAAAAAAAAAATCAGAGGGCAAGGCATGTAAAGTGCCGCCGAAGCAGTTTCCATGCCAGGTACCGCTCGACGTCTCCCGGCAGGATTTTCTAGCCAGACAAGGCCCCCCTTCAAAAGAGCTCTCCTTCACCCGCGGGGCAATTTCATTAACAATACTCACACCTCCAAGCAATATGGCGGAAACACACCCTATAAATGCCTTTTTTACTTTCCCGTAATATCTCAGAGAGTCTGGATTTCAAATCTCTCAGCTACTGCATAGCCAACAGCTATTAAAGGCAAGGTGAGGGAATTATACTCCAATTGAGCCATGTGAGGAAAAGCTTTAAAGGGGTAAATGACCTTCGCCTTTAAAAGTCATTTAGCGACCATTTTGAATACCTTTGTCTTTGTCTTTGCTAAAAAATGAACGAAAACATTTGCATTGAACAGACGAAGTAATCATTCATCTGTCAGGATTGTAAATGGACTATTTAGATACAGTAATACCTCGGTCTACGAACGCTTTAGCTCACGAACTTTCCGCCTTACGAACATTAAATTCACGAGAATATAATCTTGGCATACGAACTACAGTAAAGTCGCGTTATATCGATATCGGATATATCGATAGTCCCGGTTATATCGATACTATTTCTATGCACGCACGGAGAAAATTACATGCAAACAGGGTCGGATATATCGATAGTCCCGGTTATATCGATATTTTTTCGGACTCCCTTGAATATCGATATAACGAGACTTTACTGTAGTTTTTGGCAGGTGAACCAAACCACACAGCGCCACGGCGGTCTAGTTTTCCATACCCCCTTTGAGTGCAGATGTGATTTGTTATCAAGTGGAGTACTTTTTTGCTATGATGGGACTGAAAAAGACCCCACCACAGGCTAGTGTTAAGCCAAAGAGGACACAAAAGAAAATCACAGTCAAGCAGAAGAAGGAGATCATCGGAAAAACACGAACGAGGTGTGCGTTTGTGTGACTTAGCCTCCCAGTACCAGTATGTCAAGTCAACCATTGCTACGTGTGGCTAAGGGGGTTTCTGTGTTGTCTAAGCAATGGTGTCAGGAAATAGGAGGTTTAAAAACTTCTGTTGATTTGGATTAACGAAAAACAGGGGACCGTGTGAGTGAGGGTATTATCGGCGAGAAATCACGCCAACTTCACTCGGATATCAACAAGAGGCAACTACATCAACGACCATCACAAAGGTAAATAAAACGACTTTATTATATAGTACAGTTTATTTCTTTAATTACAATACAATAGCACATTTATTATACATAAAATAGGGTATATTTTGTGGAGTTTTAAGGCTTATTTAGTAGAAAATCATGTTTTACGGGGACCTGGGAATGGATTATTCTCATTTTAATGGTTTCTTATGGGAAATAAATGTTTGACAGATGAACTTTTTGCCTTACACACACTTTCTGGGAACCAATTAAGTCCGTAAACCGAGGTATCACTGTATTTGGAACGAAACCACCCCTATGTAAAGAAGCAGAAATTTTCTGATCCCACTACACTATGTTCAACGCGGACATTCCACTGCGGTATTTCCCGAGAGTATTTCGCCGTGCGGGGCAGTTTTTTCATCCATTTTTTTTTTGACAGTTTCAACATCCACCCCTTCCCCCCGGAGAGGAAAGCCGCCACGTGTGCATGTCGAAACCCGTGCGACAGCCGTGACCACTGCTCTCTTACCCGTACGCAAACCGCACGAGCATAAATATAGTTACGCTCCACTAACGTTGACCCCCCCTGCCCCTCTAACCCCTGCGGAATTTCAATGCGCTTCATACTCTATTGTGAATTCCCATCATTTTACTTTTGGAAAAAGTGCTGACATGAAATCTCATTATAAACCTTTCATGCACGCTTTTAATAATAATAATAATAATAATAATAATAATACATTTCATTTCTAAGCGCCTTTCAAAACTCCCAAGGTCACTTTACAGTCACAGGAAAAGTTTTTTCTGTGGGTGAGCAGCGGCAGCCACACGCGCTAGCGTTTACTCAACCTGGAAGTCACTCAAACAAATAGAAAGCCAGCTAGCTAGCTAATAGATAGATAATAGGTAGCCAGTGTGATAGCCATCCAGTCAGCTAGATAGCTTATAGATAGCAAATAGCTAGCTAGCGATATAGCGAGCTAGATAACCCTAAAATGGACAAAATGTATATACTGCCCCCGTGTGGAGGGAAAAACATTGCCAGAGGTCTGACCAGCGCTTTATTGGCAACCCCCCGCAAGATAAACCAAAACCCAAACAAAGAGGCAAGATAATATTCATAATAATAATAATAATACATTACATTTTAAGCACCTTTCAAAGCTCTCAAGGACACTTTACAGTCACAGACAAGCATAAGTACAATAATAAATAAAATATAATCATGGTCATAGGGTCAAACGTCGACTTCCCTGTGTGGAGTTTGCATGTCCGTGGGTTTTTTCCGGGTACTCCGGTTTCCTCCCACTTTCCCAAATTCTTCACGAGAGGCTCATTGAACACTCAAAATTGTTCCTTGGTGTGAGTGAGAGAGCAAATGGATGTATGTGTGTGCCCTGCAATTGCCTGGCAACCTGTTCAGGGTGTCCCCAAATTACTGCCTAAAGACTCCAGCAACCCCGCCACCCCTCTCTTGTGAGTATAAAGCGGATCAGAAAATGGACGTATGGAAATTCTACAGCGAAAAAAAAAACATTCCTGGTTTATGCATTCAAGTTGTTCGGCGATCACGTGTCGATGCATGTAATCAGCCGTCCGGTGTCGGGGTTTGTTCACTCACGCCTAGTTGATATGATCAACGCGTAGCTGTCCAGCACAGCCGCCACGGTGCCTCAACACCCCCACTCGAGCCACTCTCCTCTGCCCACGTCTGATTTGGATTCAAAGAGAGCGACATGATCGATAGCCGTGATGGCTGGCTACATCTGTTTAGCAATTCCGTGCAATGCGGCAGCCGCCGTCGCCGTCGTCCGACCATGATGGCGCATATAGGATTCAATCTCTTGTATGCGTTGTATCGTAAGCGCCACGTTTAGATGGATTGATGACCTCATACGTGGAGAACAATCTCTGTTTAGAAAAATCATCCGTTTGTTATTTGTAGTTGAACACAAAGAAGTTTTTTTGTTTTTTTAGGGGTATCGGAGCATGTGGATTTACTCAATACACCAAATAAATGAAATACAGTGATACCTTGGCTTACGAACTTAATTGGTTCCCAGACAGAGTAGGTAAGCGAAAAGTGTGTATCCCAAAAATTAATTTCCCATAGGAAACCATTAAAATGTGAATAATCCGTTCCCCATAAAACATAATGGTTCTACTTTCTAATTTTCTAAGCCTTAAAACTACACAAAATATACCTTTTACCTTTACATTTTATGTATAATAAATATGCTATGGTATTATAATTAAAGAAATAAACTGTAATAAACTTTGTGATGGTCGTTGATGGAATGGAGTGACTGGTTTCATCAGCATTGAACACTTGATGAGGAACGTAACCTTCTTCTTTCACCATCTTGAGGAATGATCCCTTGTAGGTGCTTTCTCTGTGATAATTGTATCTATTTCCTCATCAATTGTGTTCTGTTTAGCTGGGTTGATAGCTTTTTGCATCAAGTATACAGATGGCTTGTGCGGGTTGTCTGTGGAGCCTGATTGATGAGACATTTTAACCTTGCATTGTACACTCTTCCTTTGAACTGTCAAAGTTGAAACTCTCTCACTGTCGTCTGACCGTCTCTTTAATGTTTAAACCACCCTCCGTCACTGCTGCGTTCTTGATCAATCACGTGGCTTTAACCGAAGACTGGGGGCGGGGAATAGAGGACAGTCGGCTGCCATTTTGTTGTTAGAACAACGGGCTCGTTTGCGAACGTCACATCACTCATTGAGGCAGCTCCGTGTACGAAAAAAGTCCGTATGCCAAGGTAAAGTTCGTTGGCCAAACTTATCAGCAACGGTGGTCCTCACTCCTGATCTTGAGTTATCTGGACCTCATAAAACCACTGAAACAGAAATGTGTGTGTGTGTGTGCTTGTGCGTGTGCATGTGTTTGTGTGTGTGTTTGTGTGTGTGTGTGTGTGTGATTTTGTGTGTGTGTGTGTGTGTGTGTGTGTGTGTGTGTGGATGTGTTTTTGTGTGTGTGTGTGGATGTGTGTTGCTGTAGTTGTGCTTGTGCAACAGACAATCCCGAGTATTAAAGCATCCTCCCCTATGCAAAATTAAGGCAAGTCGCAAATTCCTCATTAAGTCACCAAATGCCCTTCAGAAGCCGCCAGTCATTCTTGTGTCATCTCTGTTCATTTCCGTAGTGCTTCCTATAACCCCCCACACCTCCGACACCCTGACACCCCCCACCTCTAGCCCCCCGTCCTCCCATCTAATCTCATAGTCCCCATTGTTAACCCCATAGAGTGTTTAGCATGTAGTAACATGCCTCCAAGTGGAGATCCAGGCAGATATTTGCCATGATGATATCTGGGCCGACTCGACGGATTTGAAACGCCGCCGTCAATCACGTTTATGTCTCCGATGCCGTTTGTATGACAGCTTTCCCTTTAACAAGGCAACACAAAAGTACCACCGGTAGTTTATTGCTTTAGAAGGTGAAGGTGAGTTGTAAAGTAAAAAGAAGTCAGGCAAAGGTACTGTGATTTCATTTTAGACATTTTTTTTGGGGACAGCAATTTTCTAAAGTGAAACCACGACGAATAATTGAATGCAATTTATGATATGACAAATATTATCTACTCGGGTTTTTTGGACGTCAATCTGTTTTTGCACCCATACTTAACTCATTCACTGTAGTTCATGAATTTATTTGGGAATTGAAAATATGACCCAGAGCACCATTCCCGAATTAGTTCGGTTTTGAACTTTTTTTTTTTGCTTGAATGCCGATAAAGCGCTGGCAATGTTTTTTTCCCTTCCACAAGGGGGCTGCATTTCCCATGTTAGTGCTCTGTTCCAGATTCAGCTGTTTTAAAGCGCTACATAAACCAATATGTATGTATTGGATTTTATTTCGGACAGCCACCTTCATTTCAAGGTTATATAACTCCAGACACACGTCATTTAAGAAAGAACTTTTTTTTTCTGATGAAAGAAGAGAGTAAAGTCAAAGTCAGCTTTATTGTCAAATATGCTAATATGCATAACATACAGCACAGATGAAATTCCTGTCCTCTCTGACCCAGTGTGCAAGGCACTTAACAAACATAATAAACACGAAAACGGCAATTTGCCAGGCGAGAGAGGGGAACCGCTGCGTGTTCACGCGCCGCCATCTTGGAAAAGAAAATACATAAAATAACAAATAATAAGTAAGTAATGAGTAAGGTTTCTAACGCTGTACTGAGTGTTTATGTAGTCCTAAAACTCAATAGTCTCTGGGTCCTGGAATTCAAATGACAGTGACAAAAACCCTGGCATTGGAGTGGACACATTTGTGCACATGTCTGGCAGTGAATGAGTTAAGATAAGATAAGGAAACTAATGCTTTATTTGCGTTTACCATATTTTCCGGTGTATAAGGTACACCGGAGTATAAAGCGCACCACTAATGAATGGTGTATTTTCAAACTTTTTCCATATATGAGGCGCACTGGACTATAAATTGTACCATCAATGAATAAAAATAAGTTTAATAACAGATGCTCCCCTACATACGAACATTCGAGTTACGAACACCGGTACATACGAACATTTTTGTCATAACATATGTTGTATTCTCTCCAGTTGTACATGTACATATATTTATAGAGCATATATTTTATGAAATGCTTATTTCTTAGTCCAAACCAATACAGGTTACTTATACAAGCCTTCAACATACTTGTATACGCCTAAAACATACATTCCATACAAAATAGAGCACTGAAGCAACTTATGAACGAATTCATCTTATGAACGACCATATAGCATATGTTTTATGAAATGTTTATTTTTTAGTACAAACGAATACAAGTTACTTATACAAGCCTTAAACATACTTATATAAGCCTAAAACATACATTCCATACAAAATAGAGCACTGTATGAACAAATTCAACTTATGAACGACCGTTCGGAACGTATCTCGTTCGTAAATTGGGGAGCGTCTGTATTCTCAGGAAATCTGTCCTTTTCCCGGATTTTACCCACACGCGACATTAGGGGTCGGTGGGACTTACGAAGTGATTATCCGCAACCTCACTAAATCATCTAGCTTCCTGAGAAAAGGAAGGAAAAAAAATACCCCGATCAATTTCCCCTGATGCACTTTCTCATTATAACCTTATCTCGGCCGCAGACAATAATCTGGATTTGTCACGCTTTGTTTGTTTCGCCGCGGAAATATATCAGTCATGAATTAGCCGGGGATGAAGGAAAGGCGGTTTGACGTGTCATTCAAATATGAAAGTTTTCACCGGTGTCATTCCATAGAATGTAATCTTAAAAAAAAAACTTACTCCGAGAGAAGCGATGTTTTGCTAGCTTTTGGCTGATCTCACGGCCATTTTGCACTGCGCTCATGCGCAGCTAATGCAGAGAAACGGCGACGGATGGAAAAGGTTGCCTAAGTGAAAGATACACAAAGTTAGAAATATGCTGTGGAGGTGCGCCGACCAAGATGAATAAACGTGACAGGATTGGAGGGGAAAGCTAGGGAGAGAACAGATGGGAAAGGGCAGCGGGAGGGCGGGATTGGGGCGGAGGGGGGTGATGGGTGGTGTTGCGAAACAGAGTAGAAAGTTGGATCAAGTCATGCTTTTTTTTTTTTTTTTTTTTTTTTTTTTTTGCAAGGTTACATTTGAGGAAAGTTTAGGCTGCTGCATCTGCGGCAGGCGAGATGAAAGCGTGACATTGACTTTTCAGCCGCTTCCTGAGCTTGACCTGCTTGCCGTCGGCCCAGCTGTCCGTTGTTGATTCCCCACCACCACCACCACTGTCCTTCCCTTTATCTCTATGCCTCTCACCCCGCTTGGAGAGTTTCTCTTCATACATTTTGTTGTCGGAGCTTTTCCCTCTCATCCATCGCTCTCTTTCCATTTATTTTCCCCCGTCGAGGTCATATTTTACTGCCCGCGTTTTCTATGTAGTATTACAGGCGCGTCATTAGCGATGTTGGATTGGATTGGATTTGCTTTTATTAGTCTCGCCGTGGAGAAATTTACATTTCTCAGCAGCAAAGTTATGAAAGGAATTAAAGTAGAAAAACAAAATACAGGAGCTGCTGGAAAGGCAGCCACTCCCGCACCGCCGTCTCGTGGCTAAATAGAAAACGGTCAATTCAGTCTGTGTCGGGGCCACTACATACATTCAAGGACAACCGACACCATTTTTTGTTTCCTAACTGACATCAGAAAAACGTTTTATCGCATCTAAAATACACTAAGCACGCAGGCGGATATTTTTAGTCAAAGGCAAAACACCAATAAAAATGACTTCAAAATGACCCCGGAAATTGCGATTTTCAGAAGGTCCCGCCCCCTTGTTCGTGACGTCACGCCAGGACGTCTTGCCTTGCTCTAGAATCAAAACAATGGCTTCAGATTCGGAGAAGAGGCTTTCTTGTTACTCATCCAGTTATGAATATGATTCAAATAGTTCTGAAGAGGAAAGCATAAATGTTTGCAATCGATTAAAGAAGTCCATCCGTCTCATTTTGAGGCGTCTGGACTCCAATGTAGCGTCCCAGAAAATGCACAAGATGGCGCCCATGCTCCGTTGGAAATGGGCTGATTAGTCTGCTGGCAATTTGCGTCAACTAGTATCAAATAGTAGTCTTGATGCAACACACAACGATTCACCATCGCGTTATTTATGTTTTCCTTCTAATTTCATCATCAACACGAAGCTTTCAGACCAAACAAAGTACACAAAATGCATTATGTGTTGCTTTCTCGGTCAGGGGCGTTCCCTCCGTGACGTCACTTAGGGCATCGTCATCAACTCGAAAACAAGACTTCAGCACGAGTTTTAAAATGTAAAATATAGCTATATGCAGTGGAATACGCTCAGTAGAAGTCATTTCAAGTGATTTTACAAATTATGGACACAACTTGTCCGGAGGTATCGGTTGTCCTTTAAATATATGTACTGGATAGGTTAAAATGTCAAATATTGGGTGCAATTTTCTTTTTTTTTTTTAAGATCAGAAAGTCCTCCCATCATATTTTCTTTTGTCCAGCGCTGCGGTGACTTGTAAGCGGTCCCTCAAGTTTGCAATAATAGTTTATTGTGGAAGGGAAGTCACGGGGGGATTTTGTGTGTGTGGGGGTGTATTTTGACTTGCTCCAAAAAGTGTCGTGTAATAACAGCCACCACTGGAACTCAATGAAACAACCGCTGTGGCCTGCAGCACTTCTCGATGTGGAGTCGTTTGCTCCGGCCTCAATTTCAGTGCACGCAACAGAAGCGCCCCAGGCTGCTCTTATTTTCTTTTCTCTCATTTTTACTCACTTTTTCAAAGCTCTTATACTTTCGAGCGAGGCAGTTATAAGGTCAGGTGTAGTGCATCCAGGCCACAGAAAAAAAATGTCCATGAATTCATAATAAAGTGGATTAATAATACATTTTTTCGCAGCTGTATGTAAAGGCTTGTTAAATGAATGTGAGTTGAGAGGTGTGTGAGCTAGGTTGACGTGGTTCTTTTTTTATAACCACTTATACTATCGCGCTTACAACACACTTCTGAGATCGTTACCACATAGGCTTAGTTATGCTGATCAGAATCAGAATCAGAATCATCTTTATTGCCAAGTATGTAGAACACACAAGGAATTTGTTTCCGGTAGAACACGCTGCACTAGTATCGTTGTCAAAAAAACTGCTAAGTGGCACTATACACTGATGAGGTCATACCGGGGCAAATGGGGCAATCAGGCCAGTCGTAGACCATAATCAGTCAGGACAATAGTGGTAATCAGTGTAGCCTCAGGAAATAGTCCAGTGCTCCCCCCAACCTTAGACCAGGGACCTATCAGAGAAGAGGTCTGGCACCGCCACCTCTGGACAGTAGGGATATATACGTGTATATAGGGCCAGAGATACCAGCAAAATTTTAGTTCGCTGACGAAGCTTTTGGGATGAGAAGTGAAACGTCCAACACCTTCAAAGAAGTACAGATGACAGCTGAAGAAACCTTTTTATCGATCACTTATACAATTATTCCTCAAATTATTTTGGGGTAGCAATGAGTGACAACAAAAAGTATCCTTCGTCTATCTCAGGGAAGCAAATTGTTTTGGTTCTCCGGGCAGGTATCAGTTACACTTGGCAATTTCAATGTTACTGCGCGAGGATGCAGAAGGTGGTGAGATAAATCAAGCTGCTCCCCCAACCCACACCCTAAAAATAGCACGCAAACCTCCATTAGAAAGGGACACAGGCGGTGCGGGGACAAGCAGAGGTCACGGTAGTCAGCAAAATTATTTTGGGCGCCATCACCAAAACTTCACCAATGGACGGTCGCTCATTCATCCAACGCTCTGCTCTGCTCTGCAGGGTAGGGGACAAAAA
Organism: Hippocampus bargibanti; assembly: GCF_051943395.1. Lineage (NCBI taxonomy): Eukaryota > Metazoa > Chordata > Actinopteri > Syngnathiformes > Syngnathidae > Hippocampus > Hippocampus bargibanti. Next base: position 9,375,702 of record NC_142753.1, on the reverse strand, counting down.
TCCGTGTATGAACCAAAAGGTGGAGGGAAGAAACTGTCACGTTGGAGGACGGAAATGATACCTGCTTTGTCAGTGTTTTTGCTTTCTGATCGCCCGTGGCTATTTTGGTCTTTTTCTGTCTACGTCGGCTTCCGACCACAGTTGTAGGTCTACTTCCACAAAATCCAGTGTAGTGTGTTTCCAAATAAAACACCACGATGTGCACTTTTATCGCACTCCAAACGACAAAAAACAAACAAACAAACAAGCATGATGGAGCAATATTGATTGTTTTTTTGACTTTGATACCTATGCTTTATTGAGATCTGTCAATGAAATGTTTTTTTTTTTTGGGGGGGGGTTAAATTTGCATGTGTAAAGCCAGTAGTCAAGGTCATGTAGTCATTTGCCACTTAAAAATAACCAATTTCAAGGTCAAACGGTCACCAGGATAAAGCATCATTAACTCGTTCACTGCCATTCCTGAATTTATAACATATTTAAAAACATATTGAATTGAATAATCATCATCATCATCATCATCATCATCAATAATAATAAATACACCAATAAATACATGCAAATACATTTAAATAACTGATTACATAAAAAATAATACATAAGTAATAATTACATTTATTAATAAATTGGTAAATAAATGGCGAAATTAAATACATAAACAATTAAATAAATACATCAATAAATAAAGAAATAAATATATGAAAAATGAATGAATGATACATGAATAAATAAATGAATAAATTAATTCATTAGAATAAATAAATAAATAAATAAATAAATTCATTAAAATGAATACATACACGAATAAATGAATAAATACATAAATAAATACACAAATAAATAAATACATGGGGAACAAAACATAATGTTAAAGGGATTACGGTGAGTGTTGGGGATCTTGGAACCTGAAACATCATTTGGTCAAATCAGCCATCCAATAAACAATACAATACAATACAATACAATACAATACAATACATCCGCATTTATATAGCGCTTTCACAACAGCTGTAGCTGTAACAAAGCGCTTCACATAATAGTCAACTTAAAGCAAAATAATAAACACACCAGTAAAAACATGGACACTTTTGCAATCTTAACAACTTTCCCCTTTATACTATTTGATGGGGAGTGTATCGATATTTTCCGGAGAGGAGAAAGTGTGTCCAAGCCCTCGCTCTTCTCATACCATTTACGAACAAGAGTAGACCAGCCATGAAGACCCCCTGCTAAGAGAGCTAATGGAGGGAGTGAAAAAATGGAGGGAAGGCCGTTTCTCTTCAGCATTATGTAAATAACAGGCTGGGGGAATTCAATAAGTAGCGGCCTCGTCAGACCTCATCAGCTTTCCCCCAATTAAGACCACTCGTCGTGGCGGTTGGTGGCTCGGTTGCCATTGGTGACAGATGAGAACCGATTCCACGGCGTTGCTAGGTTCGATCACGCTTTTATCCGCTTTCCCGGATGTTCATTCGAGTTGTACAACGAGAACCGCGGCCCATTTCGAACGACCTTGATCCGTCAATGGCGCCTCCTTGACACAAAACTCACATGAAGAAGCAGTTAGCTGTGGCGTTAGCTCGAGTGGGGGCTTTGGGAAGCTCAGTGATATCGATGTTACCCTCCCACATTAGCGCTCAGTGTTTTCCCCAAAGGTCAGGACACGTGGAGAACGTGGCTCTCCCATATTGATTACGATGCATTAACGCCGACTGAGAAAAACAAAGCCTTTCATTAAATCCCAGGAAGGCAGAGCGACTCAAAAGAAGCTTTGCTACCTTTGAATGTTTATTATAATAATATTAATAATAATAAATTAAGAAATAAAACACATAAAAGTGGAGTGTGCAATGTTGTTTGGCCCCCTTGCTTTAATACTTTGTCGCGCCACCTTTTGCTCCAATTACAACTGCAATTCGCTTGGGGTATGTTTCTATCAGTTTTGCACATCGAGAGACATTCTTGCCCATTCTTCCTTGCAAAACAGCTCGAGCTCCGTGAGGTTAGATGGAGTGTTTGTGAACAGCAGTCTTCAGATTCTCAATTGGACTCAGGTCTGGACTTTGACTTGGATATGTTTATTTTTTAACCATTCCATTGTAGATTTGGCGTTATGTTTTGGATTATTGTCCTGTTGGAAGATAAATTTCCGTCCTAGTCTCAGGTCTTGTGCAGATACCAACAGGTTTTCTTCCAGAATGTTCCTGTATTTGGCTCCAATCATCTTCCCGTCAATTTTAACCATCTTTCCTGTCCCTGCTGGGAACGGATTATTCTCATTTTAATGGTTTCCTATGGGAAATTATTTTTTGGGATACACACTTTTCGCATTACACACTCTGTCTGGGAACAAATTAAATTTGTAAACCAAGGTATCACTGTACATCCAATCCAATCCAATAAAAGGAGACTGTGAGTTTTTTTGTCTCTTCGTGTTAATATGGTTGCTTGCGGCAAAGCAAGACAGCTTCATTTCGTTAGCACAAAGGTGTCAAACTCATTTTTTTTTTCCTGAGGCCCTTCGGGGTTACATTATGACAACAGTGAAACCGAATGAATAGTTAATCATCATGTCATAATATTTCTTCACAACAAATAAAATTCATACGTAATTTTTTGGGACATGAACAACGTTGATCAAAGATTTGATTCTCATCGGACCAAAAAGCAGACAAATATCACGTCGCTTTTGCAACAACCTTTGCGTGTTTGCCAAGCTACTCTGTTTGGATGTGGCGGGTGGGGCGGATAAATAAAAAACAATGTCGTTTCTGTCAAGCGCCGGATCATTCCTTTTCATCGCGTTGTTAATTATGGTCTCGGCTGACAGCTGGGACACCGTCGCTACAACCGAGCAAATCTTCTCTCCCTCTGTCACAAAGTCACCCGATTCCCTCCCCCAATAATCCACGCCGTCACTCTTATCGATCCCTCGATCGCTGTGTCCGCGCATACAGTATGGTAGGAACCTTGACCGTTAATCAACAACACAGGTTCAGCATTGATCGTCAATCACCAGTGACATCATTGATCCGACTACTGGTGCGGCAAGAGGCTTGTGCCCTTAGTCGGGTTGTGTCATATTGATCACCTCTTGATACAGTATCAAGGCCTTTTTATTGGTAATTCATTTATCAGGGTGTACATTCATTTTTGTTACTGTCTGTATTCGCAAGGGGTTAATGGGAAATGAAAAAAAATAACATAAAAATTGCGTGTGTGTGTGTGTATGTGTGTGTGTGTGTGTGTGTGTGTGTGTGTGTGTGTGTGTGTGTGTGTGTGTGTGTGTGTGTGTGTGTGTGTGTGTGTGGATGTGTGTGTGTGTGCGTGTGCGTGTATGTGTGTGGATGTGTGTGTGTGTGTGTGTTTCATAAATATATTCATTCATATTTGTAAATTGGTTTTCCATGCAAATTCTTCACACACCTAGTCCCCACCATGTAGCAAAAACATGTAAATGCGTGTGTGTAAGTGTGTGTGTGTGTATTTCATAAATAGATTTTTTCCATTTTTGAAATTGGGTTGCCACGAGGCAAATCCATCGCACACCTAGTCCCCACCTTGTCGCAAAAACGTGTGAGTGTATATGTGTGTGTGTGTGTTTCATATATATATATATATATATATATACAGTAAAGTCTCGTTATATCGATATTCAAGGGAGTCCGAAAAAATATCGATATAACCGGGACTATCGATATATCCGACCCTGTTTGCATGTAATTTTCTCCGTGCGTGCATAGAAATAGTATCGATATAACCGGGACTATCGATATATCCGATATCGATATAACGAGACTTTACTGTATATGTATTTATATATTTTGGGGGGGGGTGAATACAGCCTCCTGCTGCTTCATTTTTCCGCTTTTGCAGCTGTCATAATCAATTTATAGGCCATGGTAGCCGAAAGGTTAAGGTTAATTGAAAGGTTGTTTTCAATCCCCCGGATCAAAACTGATAAACCGGGAAAACGGTAGCATTTAAATAGGCACCCCGAAAATCAAATTTTTCATTTGATTTCCTCTTCCTGGCAGACAATAGCGGGTTGTTTGAAATGCACCTTGGGTATAAATTTGACGAACTCTCTTAAATGTCAAACGCAGCTGGCCTGAAAATAGTATGAATGAATGACAGGCCAAAACTCGCCTTTAAATGCTACTCTGAATCCAGTCACTCCTTCATTTTTAAGTTTTAATTTTAATATATTTGTGGTCTATCAGAGATGTTCTACACTGTGGACACTGTGGACAAAGACTCAAACCCAGAACGATTGTCTTTACTGCAGGCAGGAGACGCAGCTATTTATTACAGTAAAGTCTCGTTATATCGATATTCAAGGGAGTCCGAAAAAATATCGATATAACCGGGACTATCGATATATCCGACCCTGTTTGCATGTAATTTTCTCCGTGTGTGCATAGAAATAGTATCGATATAACCGGGACTATCGATATATCCGATATCGATATAACGAGACTTTACTGTATTTATTATTCAGCTATTCCAGAGTTCCCTCTAAATGTTCGCTCAAGGTCAGGTGGATGGACAGTTATACTAAATTACAATCGGGATGATTCATCTCAATAGATGGGAGGCTTCACGCTTCACCGGAGTGTTATCCTATCCGACTAACAGGGACAGGGTTAGTCTCAACATCAGCCCACACAGGCAGCAACGTAGACAGGAACAACATCAGAGAAAGCCCACAGGCGAAGTCTGTCCACCGTAGCTAAAACGGTCTGCGAAAACAAAAACAAGACAAAAAAAAACAAACACAAAATAAATAAATAAAGACTTCAGTTCGCCGTTTGTACCAAAATTTGTTGTTGTTGTTTGTTTGGAGTCTATTTTTAGAGATTTGACTAACCGTTTTTTTTTTTTCCAATAGTGTTATTTATTTTTCAAAATAAAAAAAAATATTGATTACAAAATAAATAAAATGTGAGTAAGGTACGTTTTTTTTTTATCCTTACAAAATGACCATTGAACCAGTATAGAATATTTACAGTATTTACATTTATATTATATAGTATAGTATTCCATTTATATTTACAATATTTACAATTGGAACAGAGTTTGTCCAATGAAATCAGACAACAATTGAAAGTCGAGTGTTTCTGGTTCTGTTTTGGTATGTTGAGTTTGACAAAATTCCAGTAAGCAAGCAACATTCAAGTCATGAAATGCATAATAATAATAATAATACATTTCATTTATAAGCACCTTTCAAAACTCTCAAGGTCTCTTTACAGCCACAGGATACGTTTTTCTTTGGGTGAGCAGCGGCAGCCACCAGCTACCCGGAATAACTCAAATAGAAAGAAAGCTGGGTAGCTAGCTAATAGATAGCTAATACATATCCAGCCAGCTAATAGATAGCTAGTTAGCTAGATCAATAGCCAATAGATAGCCAGCTAGCTGGATAGATAGCTAACAGATAGCCAGCTAGATAGCGAGATGTCTAATTAACTTATCTGAATGTCAATAATAACTAAAATATTCAAAATTCAACAAAAACCTGTAAATGTTGAGGGAAAATAAAATATTAACTCATTCACTGTCATTCCCAAATGTATCCGGGAATTGAAAATTCCAGGGAGGGAAAACAAAAGACTCAGTATATTACACAAAAATTATTGAAAAAAGGCAGAAAATAGTTCAATCTTGCTCAGCCAAAATTATAAAAAGCACGTAATTCATGAATGTACTTCGAAAGTTGAGATGTAACACCAGATTAACATTCAGAAACAAACTTATGGCTGGTTGACTGCATGGAAAAGCTCCAACCAAGCCAAAACGAGTCCACTTGGCTTACTCTTGTCCAAATGCATCCGAATGTCACTCGTGTTGTTTTCTTAGCTGCAATGTTATTTTCACTCCACCATACACACACAAATATCGCTTTCATTCTCAAACTATTCTTATTTTCTGCCAAGTACAATGTGGTCGGGTGTAATTGCCACACTGCTCAGCTGTGTAAATCAGGCCCGTTTTACTGGAATCAAGATGGCGGACATCATGGGTTGCGTGGCTCTGGCGGTGAGTCAAGGGCCCTCTTTTGAAACGTACAAAACAAATAAAAAATCATAAAAAGCGGCACTTTACTGCGATGTTTAATTAAACGCCGCTGGCTCGTTCCGCTTTTAATGTAAATTTGTTCATCAGACTTTAAAGGGCCGCGGATATTTTCATCCCTCTGAATGAGTTAAAATCAAGTTGAGGATGGATAGATAGATGAATAGATAGATGCAATTGTGGGAGACTACAGGAGATGGATTAGCATGTCAGCGCTAACCCACATCACATCACTCTTGGAGTGTTGCAACGGCTCATCGATCAGCCCTCTGCCACCCACGTTCATAGCTCTCGCTTTCCTGTAATCCATAATATCATTTCAGGCTTTACAGTAGCCACCGTCTGTGTGTGTGTGTGTGGGGGGGGGGGCTGTATGGTAAATGCCAAGTAATAGCAGATCAATCGCGAATAGAGCAAAGCGGAAGACCCGACTCGTTACGTCTGTAAAACCCTCCGTGAGATTCAAACTAAGATCTCTCAGTGTGAAGCTTAGCGGCTAGCTCGTTTTTTTTTTTTTTTTATCTATTTATTTTCTTCTCAATAACCCCCCGCCCAACCCCACCCCGTCCTCTCCCTTCTCCTTGCCATGTCTTTCCCACAAATACTTCCTTCCCAACGTGGGCAGACAGGTCAAGCCTGTTGATGGGAATCAGACAGTTGTTGATCCAATTAGAGATCCACCCACGAGCAACGTCAGAGAACATCTGAATTCCAATAAAACAGTGTCTTCTCTCCCAACACGTCCTTGCAATAAAAAACAGATCAGGACGTCCGAATGGTTTCTTAGAGATGCTTAACTCCAAGCAACGACAACCCGCGGCCACCTTGAAATTTAATTTCCTTTAGCGATAGCTTTTTACTTAAGTGCTTAGTCGAAATGATGTTCTCAAGCCTTTAAAAAAAAAATCAAAAAGTGATGTCGGAATATGACAATCAATCCATCCAACCCATTAATATTCTTTCCCACCTGTTAAACGGTCTGGAAAATGAATGGATGGATATTCAAGCAAACTGCAAGATCCCCCCCTTGCGGATGATGAAGTCAGCAAGCCCCTTGTTGGACGCTTTCCTCACTTTCACTTTTTACTGGTGACTGATTCTCCCCAATTTACACTGCATTTTTTTGCCCGTTAACGCCTCTTAACATCTGTGAGTGGAGATGACGGTTTCGTCTGTGTCATCTCTGGCGCAAGCGCCCGCGTCGTCACGACTCACCGAACTCATAATGCGAACGCGATGACAGGAAGAGATGTCAGGTCCCCCCCCGTAGGCCAACAGGTGCGCCGTAGCCCTGTTTGGATAAGCTTGCTGACGATTGAGAAGCTTCTCTATAGCTACGACTGTTTACATCAGCCGTGATAAAGAAATACAGGTAACATCCGACTTACGACCGAGTTCCATTCCGACCAATAGGCCTTAAGTCGAAATGGTTGTAAGTCGAAATCCATTCAAAATTTTGAATAGAGAGACTCGGAGGCTAAATGACTTGCAAACTCAACCTCTCTGGTGCCATCACACGGTCGATTGCTGTGCGAGAGTGACATGCTGGCTGGCTGGCCAAAATTGTAGTACACGTTGCCAGCCTGCTCGTGCGTTGCGGTGCCAGGCGTAGAATTAACATTTTAAAAGTAGGGTTTGGAGCTCGTGTTTGTAAGTACAGGTGGTTGTAAGTCGAGCTGGTCGTAAGTCGGATGTTCTCATCGTACGTGCTCATATTTATATTTGATGTGATTATTTCATGTAAAATTACCCGGCCTATTCGAATAACGGTCGTGATGGCTTCATAGTGGGAATGAATAAAAGAGACCGTTGCTGTCTAAGTAAAACACAAAAGGGATTATAGCAAACAGGAACGCCTTGTAGAAAGAAATAAGCTTCGTCCGACGGAACGCTCCCACATAACCATCTCTGAGGTATTTACAAGAGCGATTACTGTGATTATGATTACAACAATACCCTCCGATACTCTTTCATGCGCCGCCAGCTCGGGATGGGCTCGGGTGGGCCTCTGCCAACATCAGCCATCTGGGAATTTCGCTTGAGAGCTCTTATAGAAAGCGGACGGAAGGGGTGGGAGGGAGCGAAGGAAAGAGATTTTGGACTACAGTTCAGTGTGGAACGCGGTTTTGTCCTCCCTATTTTAGCCTGCTATCTATTTGCTATCTATTAGCTAGCTATCTAGCTGGTAATCTATTAGCTAGCTACCTAGCTGCCTATCTATTTGCTATCTATTAGCTATCTGTCTAGCTAGCTAGCTATGTAGTTGGCTATTTATTAGCTATATGGCTATCTAACTAATTAGCTAAGTGTCTAGCTGGCTATATATTAGCTATCTGGCTAGATTTCTATCTATTTGAGTTACTTCCAGGTTAAGTGAACAATGCCGCATGTGGCTGCCACTTCTCGACCGCAGAAAAAACGATCCTGTGACTATAAAGTGACCTTGAGAGTTTTGAAAGGCGCTTAGAAATGAAATGTATTATTATTATTATTATTATTATTATTATTATTATTATTATTATTATTATTATTATTTTGTTTCCGCAGCTCCCACGGAGCCGCTGCTGTGTAAATTTGCCGACGGCGGCCAAAAGAAGAGGCAGAGTCAGAGCAAGTACCCTCAGAACGGGAGGCCATGGCACAGGGATGGCGAGGTGAGTGTCAACGGAGCGTTGATTTTTGCTTTGTGTCAGAGATGTTTAATCAGACACTGTGGACGAAGGCTCGGACCCAGAAAGATTGTCTTTTTACTGCCGGCAGGAGACGCAATATTCATGACAGACGCCTGAATTCTGCAGCCCTCTGCCAAGCTATTTATTGAGAGTATATGCAAATTTAAATGATACATTAGTAAAACATAGTTTTCTTGATTAGAATATCACACCTGTTGAGTTCTAAGCACGAACAGCTGTAAGCAATAAAACATTGTCTGTTCCATGAACTGATACATTTGTAACCTGGCTCATGAGCTCTTCCTGTGAAGGAGTTTCAAGTCATAAATAACTTCCATCTTTTGGAACTGTTGCGTCAAATCTACTAAAAAAAAAAGGTTGATGAAAAAGAACAATGAAAACACGCTCCTTTGCTGCCATACTAAAATTTCACTCCCAGTTCCACCAACGCGTGTGACTTGACAGGTGCTTTATATCGCACAACCCCAGGGACAAGAATTAGTACTCAAACCACTCGGAATCATGTTCTCGCAGTTCAGTACTGTCTTTGAAGCCGGGTCGTCGCAGCTTTTCACTATGTTTGAAAGTTTTGGGTGCGAGGGGGGGGGTCAAGAAGCATCATACGAAGCCTGTCATGGTTCCTCCCTTTATCCTCGTCGCGGCGGCAGAAGAGCCAGAAGCTGACTGCATCAGTAATCCCTCATTGGCTATGCTGAGTCCCTGGTCAGGAGATGCTTTGCTGGGGAATTCATCAGCACATCAAACCAAGGGCAGCACTTAGAGGAGGAGGAGGGGGGGGGGGGGCTTGGTGAGCGCCAGACAGCTGCTCATGTCTCCCACCGCTATTAGTGAGCATGTGAACGCACAAGAAAGTTGAAAGATATGCGAGAAAACAAGTGCGGGGTGGAGGGGGGGGGGGGTCAAGAATTGGGTGTTCAAAGCAAGCTTGAACGTAATCGCGAGGTTGAATTTGATCCTTTGGAGGTTGTCTTCTAGCGATGGGAATTCCGGCTCTTTTCAGAGAGTCGGTTCTTTTGGCTCGGCTCACTTAAAAAGATCCGGCTCTTTTGGCTCCTAAATGGCTCCTCAGTTTTTTTTTGTTTTTTTTTTTTTGCTTAAATTAATTACAGTAAAGTCTCGTTATATCGATATCGGATATATCGATAGTCCCGGTTATATCGATACTATTTCTATGCACGCACGGAGAAAATTACATGCAAATAGGGTCGGATATATCGATAGTCCCGGTTATATCGATATTTTTTCGGACTCCCTTGAATATCGATATAACGAGACTTTACTGTAACTATCGAAAATCATGTAAAATTATGTGAAAAACGAATTACTCATGTAAAAAATACACAACAACACAGCATCCACTAACTTTTTGTCACTAATTTGCATTGAAATTTGAAAATGAATTGTACTCTGATTACATTGATCATCTGTGAGCTGCTTGTTTTTTTTTTTTTTTTTGGGGGGGGGGGCCAAGCTCATCTTTTGCATCCAGAAATGATCATAATGACAAAAAAATGTAACTGACCATTTTAATGAAATCATCCAGTTCCCCGTTTCTCATCCAGTGAGCCTTCTTGTCACCAATTCTTATCCACCTCCTAAAATTTGAACCTCATCCTTTTTCTTGTATTTCTCTTTGTTCTCTTCCAGACTGGCATGGCATTAACATACGATCCTGCCGCAGTGCAGAACGGGTAAGAGTTCTGACCTTGGCATCTTTTAATACACACACCTTTTGCCAAATAGGAACCAAATCAATACGGCCGCCATACATAAAGATTAACGTAGTCCTTCCAACTCCTTGTTTGATGAAGGTAATCGATACCAACCTGTAATGTAAAATTTTGTTTGAAAGGGTCGTGGGTAAAGAGTGGAAGCGGTACATGAAAAGGAGAATGTGGTTAAATTGGTGCGCGTCGTGTGTGTTCTTATTTTACGGGTCTCTTCCAGTTTTCCTATTACCGGTGTCTGAAATAACGTCTGCACGGAGGCCCGGGGCGTACAACTTTTACGTCGGGCGTATAACTTTCAAAAAAAAAAAAAAAAAAAGTTTTTGTTGCAGTGATCTAGCAACGAGTAAGTTTTATCTCTGTTCTTAACACCCCTCTTTACCGATTCACAGGTTCTACTCTTCGCCTTACAGCATCGCCACCAACCGCATGATCGCACAGACCTCCATCACGCCCTTTATCGCTGCTTCACCCGTTTCCACATATCAGGTGGGCTGTAATACATGATGTCATTAGAAATGGATGCGTGTGAAATTGTCAGGGGGTGGGGGTGGGGGCTTGGGGAGGGGGGTTATTTGTCGATGGAGAAAGAAAGCAAATCGGGGGGACAGGTTGCAAAACAGCATGCCTTCTCTGATCATTTCCTTGACTGCCCCAGCGGTGCACGATGACATCTGTTTCATAGGCGGAAAACACAACAGGCATCCAAAGGGAAACAACAACAGGGATGGAAATCAAGTAGCGTGGACAAACAAACTCCTCCTGTTTAGTTTTGGGGACCTCTCTTCAGTCTCTCTTTTGATACCGTCAAGGGAGTATTCCTTTTGTAGCACAGTTAAAGGACAACCGACGCCTCCGGACAAGTTGTGTCCATAATTTGTAAAATCACTTTAAATGACTTCTACTGAGTGTATTTTACAAAGACTCCACCGCATATAGCTATATTTTACATTTTAACACTCATGCTGAATATTCAGGAAGTCTTGTTTTCGAGTTGGTGACGATTCCTGACGTGACGTCACGTCAGGAACGACCCTGACCGAGAAAGCGACACACAATGCATTTTGGGTACTTTGGTCTGAATACTTTTTTAAAAAATTAGAAGGAAAACACATAAATAATTCAATGGTCAATCGTTGTGTGTTGCACCAAGACTACTATTTTATACTAGTTGATACAAATTCGCTGCAGACAAATCAGCCCATTTCCAACTGTGCTTGGGCGCCATCTTGTGCTTTTTCTAGGACGCTACATTGGAGTCCTGACGGCTCGAATTGATACGGGAGAACTTCTTTAATCGATTGCAAACATTTATGCTTTCCTCTTCAGAACTATTTGAATCATATTCATAACTGGATGAGTAACAAGAAAGCATCTTCTCCGAATCTGAAGCCATTGTTTTGATTCGAGAGCAAGGTAAGACGTCCTTGCGTGACGTCACGAACAAGGAGGCGGGACCTTCTGAAACTGAAACTTTCCGAGGTCATTTTGAAGTAGTTTTGGTCATTTTTATTGCCGTTTTGCATTTGACTAAAAATATCAGCCTGCGTGTTTTGGGAATTTTAGATGCTATAAAACGTTTTTCTGATGTCAGTTAGGAAACAAAAAAATGGTGTTGATGTTTTTTAAAATTGTTCCCAGATGCTTCACAGCTGTAATGCGTGGAAATAACCAAACGTAACCGATCGGCATTGTGAAAATTGCCTCGTGTAAAACGTCAGGCGTGTTAACGGTTTTCTGTCAGCCCAAATTTCACGTGTCGGCCTTGCAACAAATCTAAACATCAAGCGCCGTCGCTATTGCGTCCTCCTTGCTCAAGACACTATCGCTTAACATTAGTTCTGCTTGGTATGCACAGACAAACAAGAATAGTGCTACAAAGAGAGGAGGATGAAGGATAGGTGGAAGACTGGAGGCGACAGATGGAAAGAAAGGAAAGTCAGGGTGGTAGTATGTGGTGTCGGCTCAAGTGGTAGAAGTCGGTAGTGTTGCTGAAGGTTGCGGCGCCCGACTTTGCGGCTCACTTGATTAAAACCCGTCAAGGGTCTGCTGGTGGGGAAGAGGCGGAAAGGGATAAAAGTAGGCCAGGGCGCGTCTGTAATCCGCCATCGGAAGGCTTCCCAAATTGATTTATCAAAAACAATGGCCAGGCTTTTGAGGAATATTAATCCTTGCGGCAGCTCTGCCACCTAGCCAGTAATTCTGCCCTTCAGACAGTCACGACGGGAAGGTGAGTCCTTCGTCTTCGGAAAAACGAGACGGAAAGAAAAGACAAAGAAATTTCCAGCTGCCATGTGAACCAGACAAAATGAATGTTTCTGCTTTGTCGTGGTCATTTTTAACGGGACACAAATGTCCAGAGACCTCTCTATCTATCTATCTTGCTAGCTTGCTATCCATCTCGCTATCCCCATAACTAGCTAGCTAACTAGCTAGATGAGTAACAAGAAAGCATCTTCGCCAAATCTAAAGCCATTGTTTTGATTCTAGAGCAAGGCAAGACGTCCCGGCGTGACGTCACGAATAAGGGGGCGGGACCTTCTGAAACTCCGAGGTCATTTTGAAGTACAGTAAAGTCTCGTTATATCGATATCCAAGGGAGTCCGAAAAAATATCGATATAACCGGGACTATCGATATATCCGATCCTGTTTGCATGTAATTTTCTCCGTGCGTGCATAGAAATAGTATCGATATAACCGGGACTATCGATATATCCGATATCGATATAACGAGACTTTACTGTAGTTTTGGGACACTCACTCATTTATATTGGTGTTTTGCATTTGACTAAAAATATTCGCCTGCGTGTTTTGAGTCTTTTAGATACGATAAAACGTTTTAATGATGTCAGTTAGGAAACAAAAGTTAAGTCAGCGTTGATATATTTTGGTTCGTCTTGTCTCTGTGTCCCTGTATTTTCTGAAATTATTGTCCGAAATAGTCCAACATTTTCATTGCGGGATGAACTCTGTCCGTCTTAGGCGAAACTAGTGGGGTAGCAAACACTGCCTGTCTAAACAAATAGATTTAGCTTAATTTTGTAGAGCATCATGCTTGTTTAGATGCGCGTCCAAATCACGAGTTTGGGTTGACTCATCGGCTTTATTGCTCTTAAAGCAGATTATTCTTTGTTTGTCTTGGTTGAATCAAATCATTTTAGCAGGATCAGTGGCCAGCCTGCGTGTTTGTCTGCTCCAAGCTGTCTAATTCTCTCCAGCGCGTCGGGGGAAAAAAACATTTGCTTTGCTCCTTTATTCTTCCTCACTGTCAGCCTGCATAGAAATTGGTGACAGTGCATGTTTGTGTTACTTGCTATCATCCATTTGACTCCTTAGCTACAAAATCCCACTTTCCATCCTCACCTTCGCCGACACCTTCCGCCTCTGAGACGCCGATGTGTGCCGTGACTTAATTTAGAATTAATGGCATTATTCTAAGAGAGAAAAGCTCTAATTAATGAAGTCTTTGAGCAAGTTGTACCGTTCATCATAATGAGGTACATTTTCTTCACACCTGCGGTACTCTTTTCAACTTGGTGAAGTTAAGCCATTTCATCCATATTTAAATTCCTTAACCCAGTGGATTTGTAGATGTCAGTTTAGACGCAACGTCAAACGGGAAACGACGTATGGAAGGACATTCTAAATTCATGTTTTGTGGTTTTATTTTCCTTCCAGGTCCAGAGTACATCATGGATGCCTCATCAACAATACGTTATGCAACCTACAGTAAGTCTTCAACTATTCATTTTCATTCAACATGCCCTTATGATCCATTTCCATTTTTTTGTTTTGAATTTGGAAGATATTGTTTTTTTTCTCTCAAAAACTCCAAAAAAATGTCCTTGAATAGCAGTGGCGGGCCGTGTATGTCACTCCTAGGCCTTCACTAGTGCTTGACCTGAATCAATCAGCTGCAACTGGGGTGTGATTTAATAAACGTCCACTAGAGGGTGTGGTTGGCCAGGAAATAACTTACGATTTGAAGAAACTTGAGAAATACTGTCTTTAAACTGTTAGAATATTTACTATGAATGTGTCATGATAACCACATAAAGTTGCAATATGAATTGCTATTTTTGCTAGCTTCGGGATTGTCCAGCCTTAATGATGTCCATCTATTCTTGAAAAGTACGTTTTCAAAATGGCTTCAACAGTATCTGCAATCAAATCAATTTATTTTCCTCCTTTAGCTATTGTGAGTTGACAAAACCGCTATTATATCAACATAATATATGTCCTTACACAGCTCGCGACAGATACAGTGTGCTAGCTCTGGCCATTATGCATTTATCACTAGCGGCTAGTGACTAGCCAATCATAATTTGCAAAAACTCCGGCGTTTAAAGCGCCCGTAAGCAGGCCTTGGGTTGCTAGCTCGAACTCTGATTGGTTCAAGCAAGAGTTTCATCGACACTTATTTTATGCACCAAGGCCTGCAGAACGGATTGTGAAGGCGTCCAGGTAGATTTCTGACCCTGGTGACAAATGCTGGCTGAAATGTGATTGGGTTAAATGCTTAAATACGAAAACACACATCTGGAAGCAGCACCCAGGGGAAAATCAATGAAAGGAAGCTGAAAAACAATTGGAAATTATTTAATTAGACTTCATGGACAAAATATAATTCAAATTAGTCTGTGATTCAGATTTTAGGCAAGCAGAGAAGGCCTTGCAGACCCTGATGGCCCACCACTGTCAAATAGTCTTGGTCATGGTGAAGCTAATAAGACATCAGTGATCAAGGCTTTTTAGGTTAAGCAATTTAAATTGATCCTTGCGGCATAAGTGTTCTTGTTTAGCTCCATCAAGGTTTTAAATCCTTCTGCCAGAGGCTTTGCTCGGGGCTTTTTCTGCCCCTTAAAGCACGTCGAGTGCACTTTGTTCTCCCTCTTCCCTCAGTTCATTCATTGAACAGGAGTGGGAAATCAGTAACAGCGGCACGTTTGATTTCTTAATATCCTCTTAACTCCGTCACACAAAATGATTTCCATAATAGATGCCTTAGTTAAAGGCCGCTACATAGCAACGTGGAGCTGTATCCAAGGAAATGGTTCCCTAGGCCCTTACTCAACGTCTACCTTAGTCACCCCTCTTTTGGGTTCCTCGGTTTTTAAGTACAGATGCAAACAATCACACTTCAGGGGGCGGCCATCGCTGCTATAAACGTTTCGCATTGGGAACGCAAACCGTCACGCGGCCTGTTTTGAAACAACGTATCTGCCACGGTCTTTTCTCGGTGCAGGATCATTTGGTTTTTCAGTAGTCAACATCTCAGAGGGAACATTTGTTGAGCTTTTGTCAGAGATGGTCTATCAGACACAGTGGACAAAGACTCGAACCCAGAAAGATTGTCTTTACTGCCGGCAGGAGACGCAGGCATTCATGACAGATGCCCGAATTCTGCAGCCCTCTGCCAAGCTATTTATTTAGAGTATATGCAAATTTAAGTGATACATTCGAAAAACATAGTTTTCTCTTTAGAACACCACGCCCTGGGCTTTCTAAGCACGAACAGCTGTAAGCAGTCAAACATTGTCTCTTCCATGAACTGTTAACTTTGCAACCTGGCTAATGAGCTCTTCCTGTGAAGCAGTTTCAAGTCATAAATTGCTTCGGTTATAAAGGAGTTTCCCAGGTCTTAAATTCTGTCCAACGCCAGATCTCTTCGATGAAGATGACAGTTGAACTTGCTGTGTCTGTTGACCTCAGATTGACCCCAGGTTGTCTGTGCTTCAATTGTGTATTCGAGTCACACATGTTGACTAAGTATACAAAAGCATGAAACTTTTAAATAATTTCTTATTCTGTCTAATCTCTATCAGCTTTCAATCGCACTCTTTTTGGTATTTTTGTAGACGGGTGTTGTTAAAAAAAAAAACAGACGATGGATCCCACATTGATGGAATGTGTCGATAGAATTTAATGTTCGCAAAGAGTGAGAGAAAATGGATCCAGCGTGAACTCCATGAGTGCTTTTCGAACAGTCACATGATGCTGCCCGCTGTGGTCATTTACCACTCAGACCGATCCTTTTCGCTGCCATTCCCTCTGCGGGACAGCGAACATGTAATCTGGGCGCAGCGGGTCACCAAACAGGCCGACACACTCTCAGCAGCCGCTGCCCCTTCCAATCCACTCTCACCCTACCTTCAATACGCGTGAACTCCTGACTTTGTCTTAACTCACTCTTGCCTCCGCTTGCGTCGCGGTGTCTTGCATCGTATTCCGCTTTTGGAGGCATTTTTTTGTGGTCAGCAGAAAGCTATTGTTGCACAAATGGGCTTGTTTTCGAACACGGTGTACTGACGCTCCCCACCTTACGAACGAGATACATTCCGAGCGGTTCATAAGTTGAATTTGTTCGTAAGTTGCTTCAGTGCTATATTTTGTATGGAATGTATGTGTAATTCTTACATAAGTATGTTTAAAGGCCTAACTGACATCAGAAAAACGTTTTATAGCATCTAAAATACCCAAAACACGCAGGCTGATATTTTTAGTCAAATGCAAAACACCAATAAAAATGAGCTAAAGTGTCGCAAAACTACTTCAAAATGACATCGGAGATGGTGAGTTTCAGAAGGTCCCGCCCCCTTGTTCGTGACGGCACGCAAGGACGTCTTGCGTTGCTCTAAAATCAAAGCCATGGCTTCAGATTCGGAGAAGATGCTTTCTTGTTACTCATCCAGTTATGAATATGATTCAAATAGTTCTGAAGTGGAAAGCATAAATGTTTGCAATCGATTAAAGAAGTCCTCCCGTATCAATTTGAGCTGTCAGGACTCCTATGTAGCGTCCCAGAAAATGCACAAGATCGCGCCCAAGCACAGTTGGAAATGGGCTGATTTGTCTGCTGGGAAATTGTCAACTAGTATTATATGGTAGTCTTGGTGCAACACATGATTCACCATCGCGTTATTTATGTCTTTTTCCTTCTAATTTCGTCATCAACACGGATCAACACGAAGTTTTCAGACCAAACAAAGTACCCAAAATGCATTGTGTGTCGCTTTCTCGGTCAGGGGCGTTCCTGATGTGACGTCACGTCAGGAATCGTCATCAAGTCGAAAACAAGACTTCCTGAATATTCAGTGCGATTCTTAAAACACAAAATATAGCTATATGCCGTGGAATTTTTGTAAAATCCGCTCAGTAGAAGTCATTTGAAGTGATTTTACAAATTATGGACACAACTTGTTCCCGAGGTGTCGGTTGTCCTTTCAGTAGTTTTAAAATCACGTTTGCAATGCGGTGCGATTTTTTTCTAAATTAGCAACGGATAATTGAGAACCCAAAAAAAAACAAAAAAACAAAGCCAATCAATTGTCGCCGTTTTTATTGTTATGTTGCTGCCAAACCGAATGCACGACTCCGAGCATGCCAATTATCCCCCCACGCCCCCTCCAGCCTGTTTGACTGTCTTGTTGTCCATCTTCCAACAACACGTCACGAGACCTCTTGAAACGATTGGCACGTTTCATCGCCGCATCTTCACAGTTTTTTTTTTTTTTTGTGTGCCAGCCATGTGTCCGTTATCTGTTCCCGTGGCCACTCCCCCATTGTGTTTTGCTCATTTAGCCGACACCAAACGGCTGCGAGGCTCCAACTTTGGCTATCACAAACCATGATAGCGACCAAGCTGTCTCGCTTTATGGCCCGGGCTGACAGTATGCCTGCTCCCAGCCCCTTAACCCCTGAACCGTGAAAGCCCCCCCCCCTCGCTACCCCCCTTACACACAGGCAGCGTGCCAGCATCTCATTGAATCGCAGCAAATGAGCCAAAGATTCAAATTTCAAGGGCTCACGGGCCTCCTCAAAGAAATTCCCCCTTACTGATGAGGCAGACGTACAAACCTGCAATCTTCAAACCCCTTCAATGTGCTTCCTGTTCAGCTATTTCGAATTTGCAACATAAGATATATAACATATATAACATAAGTACATCAATCATGAAGGGAAACCGATTAGCTGCTCACGAGGTGGTATTGTTGCTGTTTTTTTTTCTTACTTTCTGGCACAAAGTGTCACGTTTCGCTTTGCGACCAACGAGTGGCACGGTAGGGCCCCGCGGCAGCTGCACAGATGTTGTTCATTTTAATCAGTAGCAGTTAAAAGGATTCCCGGCACGGCCATTCAGGGTCGGGTCATAGTTTGTCTCACCCTGTCAGGTTTGCTGCATCTTGTCATTTTTCACTCAAGGTTTTGTTTGCTACTTTGGACATTTTTGTTCTGATGAATTTTGTTGCATGCGATTTTGTTCCTGCTGACTTTATTTAACAAAATGTGTCAAGTACAACCTGCACCTCCCTCTTGCCTGCGTTTTTTGGGGTCCACCACCGTGCAAATCGTTCACTCGGCCCGGAGGTGACTCAGATAGATGCAGAGATAGCTAGCTAGTTAATAGAAAGCTAATAGATAACAAATGGCTATCTATCTATCTATCTATTTGGCTGGCTGGCTGGCTATCTAGCTAGCTAGCTATCTATTTGTTATCTGTTAGCTCTCTATTGACTAGCTAGATAGCTGGCTTTGAGAGTTTTGGCCTTGAGAGTTTTGAATGGCGCTTATAAATGAAATGAAATGTATTATTATTATTATTATTATTATTATTATTATTATTATTATTATTATTATTATTATTACAATGTGACCCAAAATATCCATACATTTTTTTTTCTGAATGACACTGGTATGACACATTTGTTTATCTATCTATCTATCTATCTATCTATCTATCTATCTATCTATCTATCTATCTATCTATCTATCTATCTATCTATCTATCTATCTATCTATCTATCTATCTATCTATCTATCTATCTATCTATCTATCTACCTACCTACCTACCTACCTACCTACCTACCTATCTATCTATCTATCTATCTATCTATCTATCTATCTATCTATCTATCCATCCATCTATTTAGTTTTTTGGGTGTGTGTCTTTAAAAGTAGTGCAAAATGTCCCTTACACACAGATAAGCAGTCACACACACTCAAATTCTCAGGCTTCCAAAGAGCAAAGCTGAGCCGCAGCGCCAACCAAGTGCAGAATTGCTGTCTTTCCCCATGACTTAGCCAGACCCCCCCCCCCCGAACCTTCACCCCCTTTTTTTTTGTTACACACCCCCTCCCCAAACAGTGTTTGTGCTAAGAATGTGTATTTGCCGGAGTGTATCGGCCCTTCCATGCCGTAGGTGAAGTATTGAATTCCTCTCTGTTGTGCCCCAGCCAGTTCTCAATGCCAGTTTGGCTCTTGCCTTAAAATTGGACTGTGACTATCTGCCCAAATCAGACAGTGAGGGGGTGAGCGGGGTTGGGGGGGTGGGGTGGATTCACTGCTTGACATTAAAAACGCACTGCGGATATAGACGGAGGAATGTTGTCACTCTCACGGATTTGACTATCGAGGCAGAATTTGAGACAGTTGCCCTTTCTCCCCCCCCCCCCCCCCAATCACTCCTTGCGTACCTCTGCTACCTTAACTTGCTCACTGCTATTGCCGGTGTAGCTATTCCGCTCCATTTTTCCTACCTGCATTCACTCATTCGCGAATTTATTTGGAAATTGAAAATACAGTTATACCTTGGCTTACTAACTTAATTGGTTCCCAGACAGAGTGTGTAAGGCGAAAAGTGTGTGTCCCAAAAATTAATTTCCCATAGCAAACCATTAAAATGGGAATAATCCGTTCCCAGGTCCCCATAAAACATAATTTTCTTATTTTCTAAGCCTTAGAACTACACAAAATATACCTTATTTTACGTAGAATAAATGTGCTATGGTATAATAATAATAATAATAATAATAATAATAATAATAATAATAATAATAATAATACATTTAATTTCAATTGCCTTGATCCCGACAAACGCTCTCACCGTTATGCGTCCATCCAAATAGCATATTCTACTCAGTCAGAGGCCACTGATAATTACCTCATTACCACGAGTACTTTGCTTAGATTAATGTAATGTATTTCAACACAAACTATCGGCGTGAAGCGATTGCTTACAACTGTCATATGTCACCATAATTGGACACGTAGCCCCCGAAGTCAATTACGTTCCAATCGACAATTTTGAACAAGAGTGAAAACGGGCGAATTGAAATTCAACCCAGCGTTGTTCGTCAAGAGATATTGCCCGTGACGAACGGACAAATGAATCGACGGGTGGTGATGGATCCATCACATCTTTCGTTTTCATTTCATCTGTTGGGGGCAAATACTTGCACAGGCGTCAAACGTCATTGGCGGACGAGCAAAATCCTTTATCTCCGTGTCACGTTATTCAGGTGCTCCCCTGTCGACTCCTCTAATGTTGACACTTGGGTTTAAAATTCTTCAGATGTGGATCGTTTCCTCTTTCGGGGCAGGAGGCTTCTTGTATTTCCCTTTCAAAGTGGGTGTCCGCATATGTCGTCAATTTCTCATAATCACAAATTTTTAAAGGGTAAAATGGGAATGCAACAAATCCAGCATTACAATATAATACAGTGATACCTCGGTTTACGAACCCCTTGGCTTACGAACTTTTCGGTTTACGAACGTTGCATTTATGACATTTTTACCGTGGCATACGAACTGCCTCAATGTGTCATTCGCGAACGAGCCCGTTCTTCTAACAAAAAAAATGGCAGCCGACTGTTTTTGTCCTCTATTCCCCACCCCCATTCTTCGGTTAAAGCCACGTGATTGGTCAAGAACGCAGCATAAATACATACATATACATAAAATAAGGTTTATTTTGTGTAGTTTTAAGGCTTAGAAAATTAGAAAAATATGTTTTATGGGGACCTGGGAACGGATTATTCTCATTTTAATGGTTTCCTTTGGGAAATTAATTTTTGGGATACACACTTTTCGCCTTACACACTCTGTCTGGGAACCAATTAAGTTCGTAAGCCAAGATATCACTGTAGTTTACAAATCCCGATTCATTTGTCACCTAAAACATAGTTGACAATGGATTATAAAGTACATCATTAGCTCCAAAGAGACATTTATTAACTGGCTCATTTGTCACGGCTGATTATGCAAAACGCAATTAGCCGCTACTCATGAAAATAGCTCCAATGCTAAAACTCCTTCAGAAACCATTCAGTGTGGATACATTCTGAAAAACAACAGATTTCTGTCATTTTGCTGCATATTTGCAAAATATTTTTTGCTTTAACAACACTAGGGTTATCTTGTTGCCCAAAAGTCAAAATCCAAGCCGAATACTCATGAATGTATAGACACTATATTATATATAGAATAGCTAAGATATATTTTCTAAAGCATGATTAAGCCCATCTTTAGAAATAATTGCTCTTGCTGTGCCTTTCATTATGTCCTTTTTTTGTTAAACCAATTGTTCTAACTGAGCATTTAATCTGATAAAATTATAAATAAATAAATAAATAAATAAATAAATTTAAAAAATAGTAAATAAACGGATGGATTGGATATGGTTGGATAGATAGATAAATAAATAAACAGATAAATAGACAAACAAATAAATAGACAAACAAATAAACATAAATAAACTAACACACAAATAAATAAACAGATAAATAAAAAACAGATAAATAAATAAATAAATAAATAAATAAATAAATAAATAAATAAATAAATAGAGAAACATAACTAGAAAAACAAAAAAAGAGACACCTAGTTAAACACGTAAATAAATGAACACGGAAATAAATAAACAGATGAGCAGATATATAAATAAACACATACAAATAAATAGATAAATAAACACATAAAAATAAATACATAAACAAACAGATAAATACGCAAATACATGTACTTACAAAAATACATAATCAAATAAATAAATAAATAAATACATTCAAAAATAAATAAATTTAAAAAAAATAACTTCAATGATAAATAATCACATGAATAAATAAATACATAAATAAATACATACATACAAACGTACATACGTACATACATACATACAAAAATCAATCAATACATATGTACAATATGCACACCAATAAACCCCAATATAAAGGACGGTCACACGTAATTTCATTGCTGACCGTAGATGATCTTTTGGGAAATATTTTTTCTACGCAAAAAAAAAAAAACAAAAAAAGCACAGAAATACTCTTATGAAGAGAAATCATAGACAGTGATGTTATTCTTGCCATATGTAATAAATGACCATTCAGGCGGTATTTATTGACCATATATTCCCATAGACATTAAGGAACTTGATCTACGCTATGCTTCAGGCCATTTACTAAGCACTCCTAACCTCCTTTTCTCTGCTCAGTCAGTCCAGGTATTTGGAAATAAGTTCAATGTGTCTCCTACTACGTCGGTAGTCGCAGAACAGCCATTGTACTCTATTTGCTCCGAGGGGGATTCATGCTGTGGATTAGAGTGAAAAGCCCCCCCACACGACACACGCTGGCTCCTTTTTTCGGGACTTAGATGAATAGAAATGTGCCTGAGGGTAGATTCTTTGTCCGCAGTCAGCAGACAAAGGTGGTTATGAGTGTTTTTTTTTTGTTTTTTTTTACACGACACAGCATGAATAAAACACACTGTGTGAATGTACTCAAACACGTGCGCAGATCACGTACACCGAAATAAAATGCTCACACCTGCACTGTGGTCAGTGACAAAGCGCTCTAGCATACTCGTTGTCCAGCGTTATATTCTCTTGGATCTTCAGGCGGTTGAACTTGATGGGGGTGAGGAAATGATCACCAGGCAAGCACGATGCCGGTAAACATTTGAAAGGATGATAGAGTACATCCGCCTAAGGCGTCGTGTTGGATGTGTTCACCTGCGGCGAAAGGAGCTGAAAGATCAAAACTATTGGAGATGTTGGAATGCTCACCTCCAGCATTTTAGATCAAATAGGATCAGGTACCAATGGAAAACTGCATATTTTCCTTGAGTCCGCAATTTCTGGGGTTGTATTTATAGTTATAACCTACACCACAGGTGTCAAAGTCAAGGCCCGCGGGCCAAATCCGGCCCGCCACATCATTTTTTTCGGCCCGCGAAAGCAAATCAAACTTGTTAAATTCCGTGATGATTGCTAAAATCTGAGCCAAAATTTCATCATTTTGGATGTCAACCACAATAAAAGTCATTATTCTTGACTTCAGATTTGAAAACGAGTTATTCATTAATTTGCCGTGTGCTCTATATGTAATATTTGAAGGGATTTAAACATTCTAATGGGTTCCCCAAATTCATAACGGCCCTCGAGAGGAAACCATAACTACAATGTGGCCCGCGGCAAAAAATGACTTTGACGCCCCTGACCTACACTTTATTTACTTTCGGAATATTTTGTATATACAGTGATACCTCGGTTTACGAACCCCTTGGCTTACGAACTTTTCTGTTTACGAACGTTACATTTATGAAATTTTTACCTTGGCATACGAACTTTACCTTTGTATACACTTTTTTTTGTACACGAAGCGAAGTGATGTGTCGTTCGCGAATGAGCCTGTTCTTCTAACAACAAAATGGCAGCCGACTGTTTTTGGTTAAAGCCACGTGATTGGTTAAAAACGCAGCAGTGAGGGGGGGTGGTTTAAACATTAAAGAGATAATGAAAGGAAGCTGAAAGACTATTTGTCATTATTTACTCAGAATTTATGGACAAATTATAATTAACATCAGTCTAAGATTCAGATATTTTTAGGCCAGCAGAGAAGGCCTTGCAGGCCCAGATGGCACATCGCTGTTTGCTTTTCTAGCACCTGCCGTACAAATTCCTTGAATGAACTCCAGCTTAGATTGTTGACACATTTAATCCTTTCATGCACCTCAGAACCTTCACTTGGTGGCCCATAATACCTGAAACCATATGAAAAAGTCAAGAATAATTGTTGATTTCACGATATAATCGTTACCGTGGGATTGGTAACAAGAAAATGCTTTGAAAATAACTCATATTTATTCCATGCGAGAATTAAAATTTTTGGTTGGCATTTTTGAAAAAAATGATGGGAGTCGTCAGCTGCTATGTCGGACCATCTAAAATGACACGGCGGGCCAAATCTGGCCCCCGGGCCTTGAGTTAGACACCAATGTCATAAATGAATCAGTCAGGCAAAACACCTGCCGCGTTTGTGACATTTACCCGCTCTATCGAGCGGGCGGTGACTGAGTGTGCGAACCGTCTGATACCGATCGGCGATCCATCAGTCATTGAAGGCGCTTTTCGCGAGTAATTGGCGGCCATTAAAAAAAACCCAAAAAGGAAATAATAATAGACTGCGACGTTGTAACGTTTCTTATTTACTTTCCATTGTTTCCGATGGTGGTGCGTCTTTAATTTTCTTTTATAGTCTGTCTACTGGGGGACATAAAACAACACACCAGCACACAAACATACACTCGTGCGCAAGCTAGCACCCCCACCTCTTTCTCTCTCGCTCAGACACTGGTTCCCACAAACACGGAAAATCGAAATCACAAATCGGCTTAACTCTCCCTGACACGTCTGTGAATTAAGCCCCTTCCGTTTGCTCTGCCTCCCTTTTTCCCATTAGAAGGCATTGTCAGCGGCTGAATCGGTTACAGGTGCTACTTCCTTTTCGTCCTCCATTTTCCTTTCTCACTGCCCCTGCTGCTCTTCTATCACTTCTCTGATTTCTTGTACGTCCCGACATCCGGACGCGAACCCTGTAATCATTGGTGTACAAATCGAAACAAGAAGTCAACACGAAGAGAGGGTTATTTTTTGGTTGTTTAGTTTTACACTATGAGAATTGACCATTGTGACAGGCTTTGTCTGCTGTAAAAAATACCTTAAAGGACAACCTCTGGGCAAGTTGTGTCCATAATTTGTAAAATCACTTAGAATGACTTCTACTGAGCATATTTTACAAAGATTCCGCCGCATATAGCTATATTTTACGTTTTAAGACTCGCGCTGAATATTCAGGAAGTCTTGTTTTCGAGTTGGTGACGATTCCTGACGTGACGTCACGTCAGGAACGCACCTGACCGAGAAAGCAACACACAATGCATTTTGGGTACTTTGTTTGGTCTGAAAACATCGTCTTGTTGCTCATCCATTATGAATATGATTCAAATAGTTCTGAAGAGGAAAGCATAAATGTTTGCAATCGATTAAGGAAGTCCTTACGTATCATTTTGAGGCGTCTGGACTCCAATGCAGCTCCCAGAAAATGCACAAGATGGCGCACAAGCCCCATTGGAAATGGACTGATTTGTCTGCAGGGAATACTAGTACAACTAGTATCAAATAGTAGTCTTGGTGCAATACACAACAATTCACCATCGCGTTATGTATGTGTTTTCCTTCTAATTTTGCCATCAACACAAAGTTTTCAGACCAAACAAAGTACCCAAAATGCATTGTGTGTCTCTTTCTCGGTCAGGGGCGTTCCTGACGCGACGTCACGTCAGGAATCGTCACCATCTCAAAAACAAAACTTCCTGAATATTCAGCACGAGTCTTAAAACGTAAAATATAGCTATATGCGGTGGAATCATTGTAAAATACACTCAGTGGAAGTCATTTGAAGCCATTTTACAAATTATGGACACAACTTGTCCAGAGACGTCGGTTGTCCTTTAATGCTTAGAAGTAGTTGGAATCAACATTTTGTGCTTGGCTTTGTGTAATCTATCCAGGGTGCAGTGATCACGCCAGCCATGGACCACACCATGTCCATGCAGCCTGCCAGCATGATGGGTCCCCTTACCCAGCAGATGAACCATCTGTCCCTGGGCACGACCGGAAGTGTGAGTAAATCTTACAATTGACCGTACAAAACAAGTCTATCAGGTCACTGGAAAACAACAAAGCCTTCTCGCTCACCGTTCCTGTCACTTCCCTTTTCCTCTCAACCCGTTGAGCCACTGAAAGGGCCTATGAGATTGTTCGAGTGACCTTTCTATTTGGCAAATCAGAATCATGCATACCAATTGGTCTCCTTTTTACCCATTCGGCCAAGTCACTTGAGAAAAGGCCGAATGAAAGCAAATCAAAAAGAGATCATTAGCAAACTCTAAATGTACCCGTCAAAAGGCAGACTGCCTATTTCAAATCTTACCGTTAGCCATAGCTTAAAGGACAACCACCGTCACTTTTTTGTTTCCTAAATGACATCAGAAAAACGTTTTATAGCATCTAAAATACCCACAACACACAGTATGATATTTTTAGTCAAATGCAAAACACCAATAAAAATGACTTAAAGGGTCCCAAAAGTACTTCAAAATGACCTCGGAGATGGCGAGTTTCAGGAGGTCCCGCCCCCTTGTTCGTGACATCACGCCAGGAAGTCTTGCCTTGCTCTAGAATCAAAACAATGGCTTCAGATTCGGAGAATATGCTTTCTTGTTCCACATACAGTTATGAATATGATTCAAATAGTTCCGAAGAGGAAAGCATACATGTTTGCAATCGATTAAAGAATTTATTCCGTGTCATTTTGAGGCATCTGGACTGCAATGTAGCGTCCCAGAAAAGAGGCAGAAAATGACGACCTCTTGTAGACATGACAGTGTATTGCGTTTCCACAGGCTGATAAATTCCTTATATGGAGCTTGGACGCCCTCTTCTGGCGCAACACGAGGTTTTCAGACCAAACAAGCATTGACGTGATGGAAGGACTGCTACAATGTGTCCTTTTTTTTTCG